>NC_133655.1:45041847-45306837 GCF_009905375.1 Apium graveolens | reverse complement strand
TTCTTAATCGACGAAAACTTCAATTGTCGTGCATGTTGTCTTATTCGTAGCTTCACATCAAGGCGCCCATAACTGGTAATACTCCTGACATTATCATTGTAGTAGTTAAGTAGAACATGCTATCCAATAGTCAACAAATCTATTTCATAGAACAAAGTTTGCTCGTATCACATCACATCACTACTTTAATATCGCATTTATCATTTAATTCCACCAAAAATTCCAGATTTATACCTTTCTCTCTAACTCTTTCAAATTCATCTAATTCATCCCATAATTATTCACGGGTGGCTTCGTCACTAATAGCTTCTTTTAACCCAATAACAACTATCCTTTGAAACAATTAAATCTCCTTTCTAAACTTCTTCTCACCTTTATTTATATCTCAAGCGCTCTCCATTTACTATAACTCTCGAATCCATCCTCGTAGATACAATCGCTTCATAGGACAAATTCTAAACTGGGGGTATAGAACAGGATATAGGTAAACTAAAGAGATACACTCACAGCCAAATGTCCAGTGAAACGAGAATAACCAGATGGAGGTTCTTGAATAGGTAATCTCATATCAAGAGGTGGAAAAGTAGCGTAGAATAGCTTGAAGAGGTGCAACTGACATAACGGAAGGTAGTGCCATTAATATTGATAGAGGACAAGGTGCAAATCCAATCTGAGAGAAGATGACAATCCTTGAATGGAAAGCTCCAAATGATCAAATGGCATCGGAAAATCAGGATCTACCATTGCCATTTTCTGGAAATCACATCGCAAGCTAAGAATCCCGAATCGCAACACGAACCGTGCCGAACACTTACTATATAGTCGCACTCATCCTCACGACGTCTTATCTTTCTATTTCCTATCCTAATCCTAACCCTCTACCCAATCCCGACAATCCAGGCTTGTTTCAGTGACTTATAACCTGTAGCTCTGATACCAACCTGTGACGCCCTCCAAACCCGGGTCAGAAGTTTGGGATCCACAACACATATGCAATATATAAACCTGAATAAGAAATATTATTTACAATGACCCTGCTTTACCTAACCACGGATCGCAACAGGTTAAAGTATGAAAACAAGCCACAATCCTAACCTTTATTACAACGTACCAAATCCCAACTAATGTAACTTACAATTGAAAATAAATCATTCTTACAATCTGACTATCTCTATACCGCATGAAGCTTCTGCTAGCTCGATTCAACTCAACTGGAACTTTAGCCCGCACTTTGGACCGATGAACTTCACAATCATCCATTTTTTTTTCAACTGTAAAATATATTAAAGAATCGCAAGGGTGAGCTAACTAGCTCAGCAAGTCATAATAGTGATAACTGAGGTTAAACAATGATCAAATGAGATGATTCAAAGGAATCAATTTCTTTTTAACTAATCATTAGAATTGTTATTCATTTTAGTTTTTAAAAACCAAGGTTAGGCGCTGATCAGTCACGCACTAACCCCGAGCAAGCACACACCACTTCTCTAATTACTGGATCCAAGGCACACATTGGCCTAACTTGACCATTGGTATGGTCTAACCACGAATTTGGTCCACATATATAAAAACTATCCAATCCTAAAGCAGTTCAATATGATAACAATATGATTCATAGAACAAGATCATAATCAATGATGGTTAAACATTTGCAAAAATGTAAGGAAACTCATGGATATCTCAAGGTATATCAGGGTATGTATAAGAACGGTTTTCAGTTTGTACAAGGGTCAGGTATCAGACCAGTAAAGATTTTTCAGGATATGGTTCTTTGATGTTATTAAGAATGATTGGAGTATAAAAGTTTCAGCGTTTTCAAATCATCTCCTTCAATGCTTGGTGTTTGGTAGTATACCTTTAAGGAGTAGTATCATATTTGTGTGATTTGTATCTGAGGATCAACAAAGATGGTTTACAAAGAAAAGGCTTACGGCTCAAGATCAAGAAAATCAGGGTTCAAGGTTTAATAGTTTAAAGCACTTGCAATATAAAACAGGAGTTATTTTGATTAATAGCGACATGTTATGAAATAGTTCGAAAACATTGGTAATATATCTTGAAGAAAAGTTCAGAAAAACTTGCCTTACAAGGCTTTATACTATTACTGATCAACTCTGAGCCGACTTTGCTGCTCAGGCTTTAACGTCCACCACTAGATCCTATTGGATTCGATTTCGACACTCAGGTCTTCCTGTTGAAACTCTATTGAGCTCGTCGACTGACAACTAGGTTATCTTTAATCCATCGTCCACTTTCAGGTTCTCGACTATAACCTACAGGGTCGAATACCCTATGTTAGACTCTAGGTATGCTTGACATATCCTCGATACTAATTCTTACCCAACACTATTCAAACCCGACTCGTAATTATTCATAATTAGAATAATACAGAAAACAATTAGGGTTCATATTCTCGAAATCGATCCAGAGTTTATTTTCAGAAAATACGTATACTCGTTATTTTACGAAATTAGGGTATTGTGTTTTTGGTCAAACATACAACACATCATACAATCAGGTTCTGTATAACAACGTATATGTATTTACTTATACTCGCTCGACGTCCCGATAATCCTCGGATACGCTCCCGTATTTCCGTAGTTCGATTTTCCCGGAAATCGGGCAGCGTCCCCTTTGTTTATCGGATTACCCGTCGAAACATCAATCGACGTCAATTCAATAACGACAATCCAATTCGTAATAACCACAATTCCAATCCTCAGTTTAACCAAACAATCAATCCAATAACATAATCCAACCAACCTTACAACCGGATATTTAACTCTTACATTTATTTATTTATTTGAAACATCAATCGACGTCAATTCAATAACGACAATCCAATTCGTATAACCACAATTCCAATCCTCAGTTTAACCCAACAATCAATCCAATAACATAATCCAACCAACCTTACAACCGGATATTTAACTCTTACATTTATTATTTAATTCGAAAATTACCAAATAATTATAAATTGTTATTTTGGCTCAAGAATCATCATTGCCAATAATCCGTCGACTCAACGAGTTCATTGTCGACGGCGGCATAACTCCAACGGTGCCCATACGGGTTTTCGGTCAGAATTTTGCCAATCATTTCTTATGTATACATTTTCTTTTAAACCCGAATAATTCAATAGATTATTAAATCGTAAAATCACAAAAGCCATCATCGAAAACACATTATCGGATTAAACTGAAATTCACGAAGCAAGTTTTAGGTTACTGTCAATACCACAACCAAATTTCCACACGAACAAGACACCCAACCCGCGTGCACGCGTGTAAACGCGCGGCACAGGAGCAACGGCGAAAACAAAATCGCTAGAAACAGAAGTATAAGCACAGCAGCAAGTACAGGAAACGCAACCACTTAACATATAATATGCATACATATAAGATCGAGCAATAAGAAACCCGAAGCTACCAGGCCAACCGGAGTTTTAGGCGGCAGCTTCCCGGAAAATGAACGGAATCAGGCGACGATCCTAGCAAAGAAAGGAGGAGGAAGAAACGGGGAGGGAAGAGAAGACAGAGGGAATAAGTGAGGGAGAACACAGAGATGACATAGGAGCAGAGGAAATATATTCCGGCGAAAGGATGAGGACAGCCCCCCCCCCCCCACCTGTGTTTTCTATTTCTTTACCCCCTGTTTCTTTCTTTTTTCTTTTTTATATATATATTTTTATTATACAATCATTGCAGTACACCTGATAGTACAATTTGTAGTACAATATCTATTATTCAAACACATATTATTGGATAATTACTAAAATTCTGAGACCAGGGTTATCTCTAAATTCGAATTTAACGGACCGAGGTGCACGTAAAATTTCTTCAGAAAATTACGAAAATCGCCTTAAAAGGTTACAATATCCCGAAGTTTAATAAAATATAAATTTCGAAATTTTAAAACAATTTCTAAAATGTACTTAATGCCCGCCTTATCAATTAAACGAATCGGCGCACGAGTAAAATTAATCCCAAAAATTTCCAAAATAATTTTAAAATTCCCAGAATATTCCCAACTTCAATAAATATGAGTTTCATAATTTTTGAAGAGTTCTTTAATTAAATATGGATTTTACAAATAAAAGCATTCAGAAAATCATTTAAAGATAATAATTAATAAAATATTGATTTCCTAATTTATAAAATCCTAAAATAATTATTGAAATTATATAATCATAAAACAATTTTAGAGATACTTCAAATATTTAGACAAATAAAGTTGCTTAAATCCACTTTAAAAGTGGAACAATTCAATACCAATTCCTTAATTAATCACACGAACAACCCGTTATCATAAATCACACCTAGATAATAATCAAACAACACATGGCCATAAAAACCAATACACATATTTATTAATAATTTCCATAATAATCACATATTTAAATAATTCGAAAATACACGGGTTATTATACAACCCATGGTATCTTATGCTTTGAAAGACCAAATTCTTGAAATCCTGAAACATTTATTACTTTGTTATCCAATTCTTTCATTACCCAATATCCAAGCCTTGAAAGTACCTTGTTGATCCACACAAGGGTTGAAACCCTTTCATTGTTAACACTCACTGTTGTTAATGATTCTGATTATTGTTTATTATTGTTTAATTTCGTTATTATGTTAGAATTGGATTGTTTTTATAAAATTGTGGACCAGATTCATGGTCAGACCATATAATGGTCAAGTTAGGCCAATGTGTGCCTTGGATCCAGTAGTTAGAGCAATGTTGTGTGCTTTGCTCGGGGTTAGTGCGTGACTGATCAACAGCCTAACCTTGGTTTTAAAATAAAAATATAGTATCCAATTCTAAATCATAATCCATTGTTCACTTGATATCATAACCATATTCACTTGATGATCATTATTCTCAGTTTTGTCATCGTGACTTGCTGAGCTAGTTAGCTCATTTGTTCGATGTTGTTTATACTCTTTCCAGTTAAAAAGGAACCAGTTGGTAGCAAGGATCCCCAGTCCAGTGCGAGAGCTAGGGATTAAGGCTGTTGAAGCTGAGCTAGTAGGCTTCTTTTGGAATAATGTAAATTATAAAAGTTTGTAATATGTTTAATACTCAGTTTGAGTTTGAATGGTTGGGATTTAATCGGTATGTAATATATTAGTGTGTTTGGCTTGTGTGCATACTTTAACCTGTTGCGAACCGTGGTAGTTGGTAAGTAGGGTCATTGCATATTATTATTATCTTTAGTATTGTTATAAGCAGGTTATAAATAAGGTATGTGTGTTGTAATAACCCCAATTTTTGGAAATTTTTGAAACCCTTATGAATAGTGTTTTTGCTGAATGAGAAAACTGTTCGTGCCACACTATGTAGGGGTTCTGATATGGATATTCTGAGATTTTATTAGTACTTTATATGGGATATAAGTGTATGTAAAGATCGTCAGAATCCAAATCTGAACACTTTAGTTTTTCCCGGAAATCCACAAGATACGGAGAGATTTGAGTATAAGGTAACAGGATAAAAAGGATTTAAATTAAAGGATTATAATAGAGGATCATAAAAAGGAATATAATGTATTGAGAAAGGTTAAGGGAACCTAAGTAATAAGATCCCGGGCATGATCCTTCAAACGAGAAACGAGAACGAAAGTTAAGCGAACCGTATAACAGATTAGCGGTCATTAGGCAAACAATTAGAAGCTAATCAAAGGGATTAGTGGGGGATGATGTCATCCAACCAATAGAAAGAGGACAAAGGAGGGGTGATGACATCACAAAGTGATGCAAGCATGACATAAGAGGGAAGGAAATGTGGTGGAATATTAGCCACACAAAATCAAGGGTAAATGGGTAATTGACCTAAAACAAAACAAAAACAACCAACCAAAAATCAAATCAAAGCAAAACCACAAAAATCTCTCTTTCTTCTTCATCTTGCTCTCGGCCTTTTCAAGAAAAACAAGGAGGAGTTTTCAAAAACTCAAGCTACACACCTTCAAAAATTATAAGGTTTGTTTCTTTAGCTTCCATAATTCATAACTTAGTTATGCTATAAGTTTGGATCCAAGAATCCAAGGTTTACCTAGTTAATCAATTCCTAAAAGTTTAGGGTGAATAGTAACTTTCAAGAACAAATTTTTGATTCTTGATTTTATTTGTAAGGACAAGGTAGCTTAAGCATAGATCAAGGCTTCCATGGGCTTTCCAAGGATCTTTCATTGATTAAAAGCTTCAAGAAGGTATAAAACTTCAAACCCTAGCTTTACTTTTGAGTATTAGGAATGGTTTTGATTGTTATAATTCATGAGGAACATGATCCTTGTATACTTAGAGTGTGGTTGGATTTGTAATGAGTTTGAAGTTGTAAATCTTGATTATTGGTTAATGAACTTAAGTATAGCTTTTAGTTCATGTTTGAGGGTAGTATAAAGTTCATAATATTGAGTTTTGGGGCTGTTAGGATGTGATATGGATGGACTTTGATTGTATGAAGGGATTGGGGTTGTTTGGTGATGGAATTGAATGGTATAAAATTGGGAAATCGCGTAAACATAGCCGTCGTAATGCCCGATTTACCGTAGACTGTTTTTGTTCTTAAGATCAGAACCCTTGAACTCACTGCTAGGTTTTGACCATTGCCATGATTAGATAGTTCATGTTACGAGCTTCGTTTTGATATGTAGTTCGTTCGATTCCGATGCACGGTTTAGGAGAAACGACCGTTTCAAGTAACGGCGTTTCGCGAACGAAACTTTTTCCCTCGCCTTACTTTGAAACATAGGTTAAAGACCAAAAAGGGTTAATTAATGTATGAAACATTTATGGTAAGTGTGCTAGGCAGTTAGTAAGACACTCGCGAAGGAATCGCCTTAAAACTCGTAAAGGTTAAATTATTAAAAATGGTGGAGCCGCGGGTACCCGAGTGACTTAAGCGAATCAGTGAGCGCAAAACAAGCGTTAGAGTCTAAGTTAGTTAAAGTATAGATTTACAATTGACTTTGGTTTAATTCCAACTTACTTGTTGTTTATAGGTTACCAGACTCGTCCCGAGCCTTTTATCACTCCAAGTCGCTCAGGCAAGTATTCTATCCGTTATACTGTTGTTGTGATGTATACACTTGTATATGCATTATCTTGCGATAGATGCATGTTGGTTATTTAGCAAATTCTTGCGATATATTGTAGCATGTGATATGGTATATATGCATGCCTGTTTCATATTCTTGAAATATATATCTGTTGGTTCAGTTGGTAATACCTATGCTAGAGGATAGCGGTATCTTGCATATACCCTTAGTATAGGGACCCAAAGGTGAAAATATTTTCTAAAACCGGGAGTCGAGGATCCCGAGTAGATTTTGTATATATATGGATATGGATATATATATATATATATATATATATTTATATATATATATATAAATGGTCATAGTTTTCAAAACTATTAATCGAATAAGGTTTATTCGATAACTTTAACTTTATTTTATTATTGAATATTATTTCGAATATTATTCGAAGGCGTATGACTCCTTTATATTAAATGAATATTATTTTGAATATTCATTCGAGGACTTATGACTCCTTTTATTTATTTATCTGAATATTATTTGAATATTCATTCGAGGGCTTATGACTCAGTTTATATTATTTAATGAATATTATTTGAATATTCATTTGAGGATCTATGACTCCGATTATTTACTGAGATATATTCTTTATTTTATTAAAGAATAAGGTGTAAATAATCAAACTTATTTTCGATTATTCAAATAAAGATAATACTTTCATATAAGTATATCTTTGGTTATTTAATACTCGTTTCAAGTATAAATTTTAATACTTCTACTTCAATTATTTTTATAAAGACTATTCTTTATGGGAATATTATTTAAATAATAATATTCGGTCATTTTCTAAATATTCTGGGGACTGATTTACTTCATTAAATCAGCTTTACTCCAAACACTCTTTAAAGTGTTTTCGAGTCTTCAAAATGATTTTTAAAAGTCAGAGTGGATCCCAAAACTTTTTTTTTATATTTAAGATCTTCCTTTTAAGGGGATTTAAATACTCGCTCAAAACCTGGGGAATCCGGCTCTGTGGTGTATTTTATATTCGCAACGAGGTTGCTGTTTTGAGAAAACAATTTGATTACTTGCCCAACGTTCGGGAAGTAAGCCCATCTCATTGAGTCGGCATAAGCGACAGGCCGGGGTACGGTCTATTATTGTGTAAGTGGCTGGGTGGCAGTCCATCAACGCGTGAGGGGCCGGGGTACGGTCTAGCGCGAGGTCCTAATGCGGCCAGGGTGATGACCGGTGAGGAATTCATCCATCTACAGTAGAAAAGGTTACTTATTGGTATCTTTGCCTGATCAGCAAGATATCTGGTTTATGCCAAAATTCTTTTCCTTTCCAAAATTCATTGGATGTTTCAAACTCTGTTCATACTTTACATAACAGAGGTTCCAGGAAATGTTTAAGAGATATATATATGTGGATATATATATATATCGGGACTAAATAAAGTATCTCGTAACTTTATTTCATTCAATAATATTTCAAAGATTGAATCTATTCAAATCTTGTCTTGTAGTCTCATCTATGTGATGAACTTTTGAAACTGATTATAACTTGAACGGTGGTAGTTCAAGTAGTATTGGGAAAGATATAAGTATATTGGGGTATTTGGTAACCTCATCTTTTAAACTTATATCTAATTAATAATTGTCTTATGAATGACAAAGATTTTCAGAAAAACGTTGAGACAAGGTTAGATATATGAGATCACCTTGCAATGATATTTTTTTTATACAGTTATACACTGGGACTTTGTGTATATTATGCATGGAAGAGGACTTCCAATATTTTGAAAAGTATATATATATATATATACTGAATATTTTGCGACTTCATCGCATTAAGATATCAAACTTGGTTCATTTCTTTTGACCAAGACTTTCATGAGTACTAAGAGAAGGCTCATATACTATTAATCATTATGCATATTATTTTGGTGGGCTTGCTGCTCACCCTTGCTTTCTTCTTTCATCACACAACATCAGATAGACAAGATGAACCGGACCAAGCTCCCGATTCGCAAGAGGTTAGGAGACGTTCCGCAGTTTTCTAGAAGCACTGATGCCGCCGTAGCTGAGGTAGGAACTACCAATAGGCTAGGCTTTCAACTTTTGATGTATCAGATTATGTATATTTATGAATTATAATAATGGCAAAGAAATGTAAATTTATTCAGAAACCTGTTTAAGGTGTATTGGCATATAATTGTGGAATAAAATGACTTGTGATTATTTTTGGATATTCATCTCTGAGACTATAACTTGTGGTGTGTGTTTATTGTGGGGTCACAGTACAGAGTAGTTGATTATTTATTAAGATTGGGTGTTATTAAGGGAAATGGAACTCGTGACAACCCGGATCCCCGACCCCGGATCTGGGGGTGTTACAGAAATGGTATCAGAGCTAAGTGTTATAAACCTCAGAGATGATGTGACGTTAAGATAATAAGTTCACTAAGATAATAAGAACTCTTGCCAAGTTCATAGTCGGGCTACCTAACGTAGTACTGACAGTTAAAACCCTTATGGGAACCCTTATAAATATCGTGATAGAAGCGTAGTTCGTTATCGTATATGGTAGCGGGACACCGAACCCTGAGGTTGAGGAGCAACAGCGCGATGATGTTTTATTACTAATTGGAGATCGGATTGTGGATCCGATAGAGTGTCCTAATGCAGGACCGGATGATGTTGATATTGAGGATGTAGCGGTTGAGGATGTTGTCCTAGATGGGATTGTTGCTGAGGAGGATCTCGTGGAGGATCCTGACAAGAATGAATAAAGGACCACTGATGAATTGATGACCATGGTTATGGCAACTCCCAGAGGTAGGATTGGCCGGTCACTACCGGAGGTTCGTTCAAGTTTGTAAAGATAGTAGCCCCTTTAACGCGGCTTACTCATAAGACTGAGAAGTTCGAATGGACAGAGAAATGCGAGAACAACTTTTAAGAACCGAAGCAAAGGTTGGTGACGTTCCCTATGTTGGCGTTGCCGGATGGAAAATGAGATTTTGTGATGTGTAGTGACGCTGCGCATAAGGAATTAGGGTGCTTCATATACAGCACAGCAAGGTAATCGCGTACGCGTTAAGACAATTAAGGGAATATGAAATTCGATATCCCCGCCCATGAGCTTGGGCTCGTGGCAATAGGTTTGCCCTAAATATTGGAGGCACTACTTGTATGGATAGAAGTGCGAGATTTACACAAACCATAAGAGCTCTAGTACATTTTGCGTAGAAAGAGCTCAACATACGCCAGAGGAGGCGGTTAGAGCTAATCAAAAATTATGATTGGGAGATTCTGTATCATTCGGGGAAAGCCAATATGGTGGCTGATGCCCTTAGTAAAAAGGAGAGACTCAAGATGATAATGTCTTTTAGAGAGTTTATAAGAGATTTTGAGAAAATGGAAATAGTAGTGAAGGTAACCGGAGCCGGTACCGAAAAGCTGTTTGAGATAGCAATACAGCCCGAATTATTGGAAAAGAACATATTGTGCCAGTAAAGGTGATGAATGAAGGCAGAGAGCCAACGAATAAATATGAGATTAATACCGAGAAAGATGATAAGGGAATAATGAGGTATTCCTATAGAATTTGGGTTCCAAATATTCAAGAGCTTAAAGATGAGATCTTAGATGAAAGTCATAGTTCAAGGAATAAGATTAAGGGCAAACCCTGAATGTAATAGTCAGGGAGGACGCCATCAAGATAGAAGGAACCCATAACATAATGAAGTGGAAAATGAGGATTTTAACGTATAAGATAACCCCAAGTATGGGAGAAGGATGAAACATTTCATACTAAGGAAACAGAAAGTCGAGTAAGGAAAGGAGACCCAAGACGGTACTCCTATACGATAATTTATAGACCAGTCTAGACAGAACTTAGACTATTATCCCCAACCACCACACTGAGGAAACAATGTGGTGTGAAATTCTTTCATAACCTTTAAATCGCTAAGCTCTCAGAGTTCCAAGGAACAGGCTGACCCAGCCGAGGCAAGAGCCTGGCTAAAGGAAATATAGGAATCATTTGAGATTCTAAATGATTGACGAATCTCAAAAGGACTGTTTTTGTCACTTACCCTCCCAAGAGAGAGACCACCCGCTGGTGAAAGGCCAAGGAAGGCACGGAGCAAGAGATTATAATAAACTGATTAAAGTTCAGCCAATTGTTTTCAGGAAAGTAATTCCCAAGGTTATGGAATAGTGTAAAAGCTTTAGAGCCAGAACAAAGGCAGACGAGTATGATGAATTATGAATCTAAGTTGTAAAAGTTATCAAGATTCGTTCTGAGGACACGAATCCAGAATGACGGGATGTTTGAAATCAATGCTTATGTTGTGTTGGTTCATGAAATAATGATAAGAGAAAGGAAAATAAAAAGAAATTGAAGTGGAAAGGAATATAACGGCAATAGAGTTTGAGGTATGATAAGGGAGTTGGGTATGAGGAAACCCTAACGACTCGTAGCAATAGAAATAGAAAAGTATGCATTCGTCAGGATGAGGGTGATTCACCATAAGTTAAAATTGATGGTTGAGGGCATAAGAGATACATATAGTTTATCCCCTGTAAGTTGGGAGGATTCGAGGAAACCTTGAGATAATTCGAAGGATAAATAATGAGACGCGGATAGACTAAGGGGATAAGGAAGTAAGAAATTAGGAAAAATTGGATGAAGGAAGTGACCTTCAAGAAGGAAATGTAAGACCGGTGGCTTGATACCCAGAAAGGGAGACGCCAGGTATGAAAGATATCCCAACATTGAGGTGACTGTTGAGATAAACAACAGAAGTAAATAAGGAATTATTAAGAAGAAGTTCACGTTGAACACGACCAATATCTTCCAGAATATCCTTGTTATCGTTACCAAATTAGGCAAGACAAGCGGATAACCGTTTTTATCTTTTGGAGGCCATATGGATTGACCTCAATTTGAATAAGGATGCTATTATGAAGTTAGGTATAGACTATCGAGGTGGGAATGATGAATATGATAATCTATCAAGGAAATATGACTTGATTTATTCGTGGAAGGATGCAGGTACCTTTTAAAGGTGGAATTAAGGATAGAACATTGGTAACTTAAAATGAATCCTAGGGGACTGCATAAAGGTTGGCATGTCACCCTTAATAGGGACAGTATGAGTTTTGACAGTATGATTGGGAAAGGGTTAAGGTAACAACAACCTTTAAGAATCAGTGGAGAAATTTTGCAGAAGTATATAGACAATGGTTCTACTATTAGTAAATGGTATTGTGATATGCCCTGTATCTAGGGAATACAGGAGGAACGATTGAAGGATAACCTTAGAGGTTTTATAAGGAAAAAGGTAATATTCAAAATTCTCAAGAATAGAAATGTGGATAAAGGAAATATGACGTAATTATAATGATGCCAAGTGGGGCACGTGTTAAACCACGAGAAAGTATGGATCGAACCAGTAATGGTCGAAATTGTTCAGGGCAATTAGGACTTAAGATAAAAAAAAATGTTCTAAGTATGATTGAGAGTCAGTCTTGACAGTGATTAGCCTCTAAAGACTGAGGCAATAACTTATGGAAAAATGGTGATATTTTTTTTCCCATCTGATTTTAAGGAAAACATCTTCACTCAAGCAGTGATCGGAAATAAGGTAGAAAATTTATTTGGAGGTGGTTAAAATGACATTGACTGTAAGGAAATTTTACTATCAGGAAAGGCCAAAGAGGTGGCCGACACTTTAAGGGTAAGAGGATAATTATAGGCGCGTGTGCCAAACGAATACAGTGATGATGGTTAGAAATGTGAAGGTTGAATTATGGTTTGGAAGATTGACATTCCTTCTGATGACTGTGCAATACCCAACCGTAATAGTAGTTGGTAAAGGTTTAATTCGTGTAATCGCCATGAACGGGCTATCTATCTTAGAAGGTCCTATCTTGAGATAAGCCAGGACCATGTTTCAAAAAGGACTAGATGAACCCTTGAGTTAATTCTTCTATTTAGGGCGTATGATTAAGAATAGTATTAACCTGCTATCGTTGCTTTGATTGAAACTCTTCTACACTTTTATCTGCTTCATGTCATGTATGTATGTCAGGATCAGGAGTGTTCTTCATGAATCAGAAATGGTGATTATGTTACCTCCTTAGAAGGATTTGATACGACATGTATGGACTCCGTATGGTTAGCTATTAAGATTTCATGGAAAGTGAATGATGACAGTGGGTCAGTGGTGGACCATAGTAAGGCATCAATGATTCTGCGAGTAGTGAGCTGATTACAACCGTGAGAGTTGTATTGGAATGGGTGTTGAGATTGAGTACCACTAATCGGGTCATGGTAGTGTATAAGTTATCATTGATAGACTAATTAAGTAGAGTATCTACCTGGTGAATAATTATTCTTTCTTATCAATAGAGAGTCGTATTATTATACGAGGAAGGTTGCGGTGCAAGCATAGAATTATAGTAACGATGATGTATAGAATGAGATCCCAGATTCGATTTTCGATGTCGAGGGAGTTTCAAAGGTGATTATGTATAAGCTCGAGGAAGAGTGTGGGTCCATAGAATGATGGACGGGATAGCGAAAATATTTAGGCATGGGAAATACGAGGCTATAATGCTTGATGCTGATATAAATACGTATATGTTTTGTTCTCCTATGACAAACCTCTATAGTTCAGAGGTAGGTTCCAAGCCAGATATTTTGTGGCAGTATATTTTTTTCATATATACAATTCTCTTCAGTTCGTTCTTTTCTCTTCTTTTCATTTCATGTAAGCTGAGAAGAACAACCCTTCCAAAAGGGGAGGTATTGCCGAATGACTATCTATCTGTGTGATAGAAGCCGAGTAGGATACCAGCTATTGTTTAATTGCTTGTCAAGTACTAAAGGCTGGCCACCTTCTGTACTAACTATGCGATATAACAAGTGTTCATGATCATAGTGATCTCTCAACAAATTCCTTTACTTCTATTTGATTGATCAAATTTTGGAAAATAGAAACAACTGAAAAAGGAGTAATAAAGTGGTGGTAGTATGCGGAATGGGAACACATTCGTGATACTAAGGTTGACGTGGTTATTAAAAGGTTATAGAACGCTAACGAGCAAAAGTATAACCAGTATAATATTAGGAACGGAAGGTAGTAGCGATTACGAACTGGAAAAGAATGGGTATTGAGAAGCAGAAGCTCTAATGCTAAAAGCAATAATGAGAGTCTGTGTAATAGACTTGAAAGAATTTGGAATGATCACTTAATTCGGATTGAGTTATCTTACGACAATAGATCATATGTCATTATCGAGATGTCGCCTTATGAGATCCTTGAGGGAAGACAATGTCGATCTCCCTTATGTTAGGATGAAGTTGTAGAGCGCAAGATGCTCGGACCCGCAGTAGTCCAAAGGACCAAGGATATGATAGATCTAATCAGAGGACGGCTGGTAGTAGCCCAAGATGGACATGATAAGTATGTTGATTTGACACGAAAGGATAAAGAGTATGAAATAGGGGACCTAGTAATGTTATAGGTATCCCCTTGGAAACCCTTGAAAAGGATTGATGAGGTTCGGAAAGAAAGGAAAGCTAAGTCTACAATTTGTTGGACCCTTGGATATATTAAGACGTTTGGGAAGTTAGCATATGAGCTAGCCCTACCCCCGAACCTGTAGCAAGTTCATAACGTGTTTCACGTATCAATGTTAAGGAAGTGTAATTCAGATGCCAGATAAATAGAGGCATATGAGCGCATAGATATGCAACCCGACGTAACCTATATGGAGCAACCAGGAAGGGTTATATATCGAAAAGGAACGAGTGCTTAGGAGAAGGGTTATCAAACTAGTAAGAGTTTGATGGTAGAACCACAATGTGGGAAAATTGACTTGAGAGTTAGAAAGTGCAATACTAAGAAAGTATCCCTATTTATTTTTATCTGATTCCGGGACGGAATCCTTTTAAGGAGGGGAGACTGTAATAACCCCAATTTTTGGAAATTTTTGAAACCCTTATGAATAGTGTTTTTGCTGAATGAGAAAACTGTTCGTGCCACACTATGTAGGGGTTCTGATATGGATATTCTGAGATTTTATTAGTACTTTATATGGGATATAAGTGTATGTAAAGATCGTCAGAATCCAAATCCGAACACTTTAGTTTTTCCCGGAAATCCACAAGATACGGAGAGATTTGAGTATAAGGTAACAGGATAAAAATGATTTAAATTAAAGGATTATAATAGAGGATCATAAAAAGGAATATAATGTATTGAGAAAGGTTAAGGGAACCTAAGTAATAAGATCCCGGGCATGATCCTTCAAACGAGAAACGAGAACGAAAGTTAAGCGAACCGTATAACAGATCAGCGGTCATTAGGCAAACAATTAGAAGCTAATCAAAGGGATTAGTGGGGGATGATGTCATCCAACCAATAGAAAGAGGACAAAGGAGGGGTGATGACATCACAAAGTGATGCAAGCATGACATAAGAGGGAAGGAAATGTGGTGGAATATTAGCCACACAAAATCAAGGGTAAATGGGTAATTGACCTAAAACAAAACAAAAACAACCAACCAAAAATCAAATCAAAGCAAAACCACAAAAATCTCTCTTTCTTCTTCATCTTGCTCTCGGCCTTTTCAAGAAAAACAAGGAGGAGTTTTCAAAAACTCAAGCTACACACCTTCAAAAATTATAAGGTTTGTTTCTTTAGCTTCCATAATTCATAACTTAGTTATGCTATAAGTTTGGATCCAAGAATCCAAGGTTTACCTAGTTAATCAATTCCTAAAAGTTTAGGGTGAATAGTAACTTTCAAGAACAAATTTTTGATTCTTGATTTTATTTGTAAGGACAAGGTAGCTTAAGCATAGATCAAGGCTTCCATGGGCTTTCCAAGGATCTTTCATTGATTAAAAGCTTCAAGAAGGTATAAAACTTCAAACCCTAGCTTTACTTTTGAGTATTAGGAATGGTTTTGATCGTTATAATTCATGAGGAGCATGATCCTTGTATACTTAGAGTGTGGTTGGATTTGTAATGAGTTTGAAGTTGTAAATCTTGATTATTGGTTAATGAACTTAAGTATAGCTTTTAGTTCATGTTTGAGGGTAGTATAAAGTTCATAATATTGAGTTTTGGGGCTGTTAGGATGTGATATGGATGGACTTTGATTGTATGAAGGGATTGGGGTTGTTTGGTGATGGAATTGAATGGTATAAAATTGGGAAATCGCGTAAACATAGCCGTCGTAATGCCCGATTTACCGTAGACTGTTTTTGTTCTTAAGATCAGAACCATTGAACTCACTGCTAGGTTTTGACCATTGCCATGATTAGATAGTTCATGTTACGAGCTTCGTTTTGATATGTAGTTCGTTCGATTCCGATGCACGGTTTAGGAGAAACGACCGTTTCAAGTAACGGCGTTTCGCGAACGAAACTTTTTCCCTCGCCTTACTTTGAAACATAGGTTAAAGACCAAAAAGGGTTAATTAATGTATGAAACATTTATGGTAAGTGTGCTAGGCAGTTAGTAAGACACTCGCGAAGGAATCGCCTTAAAACTCGTAAAGGTTAAATTATTAAAAATTGTGGAGCCGCGGGTACCCGAGTGACTTAAGCGAATCAGTGAGCGCAAAACAAGCGTTAGAGTCTAAGTTAGTTAAAGTATAGATTTACAAGTGACTTTGGTTTAATTCCAACTTACTTGTTGTTTATAGGTTACCAGACTCGTCCCGAGCCTTTTATCACTCCAAGTCGCTCAGGCAAGTATTCTATCCGTTATACTGTTGTTGTGATGTATACACTTGTATATGCATTATCTTGCGATAGATGCATGTTGGTTATTTAGCAAATTCTTGCGATATATTGTAGCATGTGATATGGTATATATGCATGCCTGTTTCATATTCTTGAAATATATATCTGTTGGTTCAGTTGGTAATACCTATGCTAGAGGATAGCGGTATCTTGCATATACCCTTAGTATAGGGACCCAAAGGTGAAAATATTTTCTAAAATCGGGAGTCGAGGATCCCGAGTAGATTTTGTATATATATGGATATGGATATATATATATATATATATATATATATATTTATATATATATATATATGGTCATAGTTTTCAAAACTATTAATCGAATAAGGTTTATTCGATAACTTTAACTTTATTTTATTATTGAATATTATTTCGAATATTATTCGAAGGCGTATGACTCCTTTATATTAAATGAATATTATTTTGAATATTCATTCGAGGACTTATGACTCCTTTTATTTATTTATCTGAATATTATTTGAATATTCATTCCAGGGCTTATGACTCAGTTTATATTATTTAATGAATATTATTTGAATATTAATTTGATGATCTATGACTCCGATTATTTGCTGAGATATATTCTTTATTTTATTAAAGAATAAGGTGTAAATAATCAAACTTATTTTCGATTATTCAAATAAAGATAATACTTTCATATAAGTATATCTTTGGTTATTTAATACTCGTTTCAAGTATAAATTTTAATACTTCTACTTCAATTATTTTTATAAAGACTATTCTTTATGGGAATATTATTTAAATAATAATATTCGGTCATTTTCTAAATATTCTGGGGACTGATTTACTTCATTAAATCAGCTTTACTCCAAACACTCTTTAAAGTGTTTTCGAGTCTTCAAAATGATTTTGAAAAGTCAGAGTGGATCCCAAAACTTTTTTTTTATATTTAAGATCTTCCTTTTAAGGGGATTTAAATACTCGCTCAAAACCTGGGGAATCCGGCTCTGTGGTGTATTTTATATTCGCAACGAGGTTGCTGTTTTGAGAAAACAATTTGATTACTTGCCCAACGTTCGGGAAGTAAGCCCATCTCATTGAGTCGGCATAAGCGACAGGCCGGGGTACGGTCTATTATTGTGTAAGTGGCTGGGTGGCAGTCCATCAACGCGTGAGGGGCCGGGGTACGGTCTAGCGCGAGGTCCTAATGCGGCCAGGGTGATGACCGGTGAGGAATTCATCCATCTACAGTAGAAAAGGTTACTTATTGGTATCTTTGCCTGATCAGCAAGATATCTGGTTTATGCCAAAATTCTTTTCCTTTCCAAAATTCATTGGATGTTTCAAACTCTGTTCATACTTTACATAACAGAGGTTCCAGGAAATGTTTAAGAGATATATATATGTGGATATATATATATATCGGGACTAAATAAAGTATCTCGTAACTTTATTTCATTCAATAATATTTCAAAGATTGAATCTATTCAAATCTTGTCTTGTAGTCTCATCTATGTGATGAACTTTTGAAACTGATTATAACTTGAACGGTGGTAGTTCAAGTAGTATTGGGAAAGATATAAGTATATTGGGGTATTTGGTAACCTCATCTTTTAAACTTATATCTAATTAATAATTGTCTTATGAATGACAAAGATTTTCAGAAAAACGTTGAGACAAGGTTAGATATATGAGATCACCTTGCAATGATATTTTTTTTATACAGTTATACACTGGGACTTTGTGTATATTATGCATGGAAGAGGACTTCCAATATTTTGAAAAGTATATATATATATATATATATACTGAATATTTTGCGACTTCATCGCATTAAGATATCAAACTTGGTTCATTTCTTTTGACCAAGACTTTCATGAGTACTAAGAGAAGGCTCATATACTATTAATCATTATGCATATTATTTTGGTGGGCTTGCTGCTCACCCTTGCTTTCTTCTTTCATCACACAACATCAGATAGACAAGATGAACCGGACCAAGCTCCCGATTCGCAAGAGGTTAGGAGACGTTCCGCAGTTTTCTAGAAGCACTGATGCCGCCGTAGCTGAGGTAGGAACTACCAATAGGCTAGGCTTTCAACTTTTGATGTATCAGATTATGTATATTTATGAATTATAATAATGGCAAAGAAATGTAAATTTATTCAGAAACCTGTTTAAGGTGTATTGGCATATAATTGTGGAATAAAATGACTTGTGATTATTTTTGGATATTCATCTCTGAGACTATAACTTGTGGTGTGTGTTTATTGTGGGGTCACAGTACAGAGTAGTTGATTATTTATTAAGATTGGGTGTTATTAAGGGAAATGGAACTCGTGACAACCCGGATCCCCGACCCCGGATCTGGGGGTGTTACATGTGTGGACCCCAAACTTCTGACCCAGGTTTGGAGGGCGCTACACACCTTCTTATCCTTGATTCATTTCCTTAACTTTGATTTCTTGAAATTGAATCTAAGAATGAGTTTCGACTTGAAAGAGTCCGAATGGTTTCATATTCTTCGTAATGATAAAATGAATTTAGAAAACCTACTTTTTTTCCAACTCAAGGTTTTCTAAATGAATTCCTGATAAATTGGATTGGGACGTAAGAGGCTAGTGGGACTAGTCCAGTCATAGTAAGAGGCTAGCGGGGCTAGTCCAGTTTAAGGCTGAAATTATGCCATTTGGTATCTTAAAGACCGGATGGAGGTCGGTATGGGTTGATCACCCGTTTTATTATGAAATGAAAGATAAAGTGGTCCAATCAAGGGTTCCATATTGATTTTTAAAAAGGAACTGAAATTTTCTACTCAGTAATTGATTTTTTGAAAATGAAAATGGTTTATATTGCTTTGAAAAGAGTTGATTGTGATATTGTGCAGCTTATAACTCATGAACCCTGATTTTATTCTGTTGATCATATAATTGATTCCATATACTAAAAATATTATCGCTTTCTTTTTTTTAAAGATCTTGTTAGGTCACACACACTGTAGAGGGGGTGAATACAGTATAAATTACAATCAAATCGATCTTTAATATCTCAAGTAACAGAAAACAAACTTTATTGAAACAATAAACTCTGTTATAGTATGGAACTGTTACCTCTCAGTGATGAACAAATATCACGAGAGCTGCTAGGGTTACAATGAATAATCTTCTCGAATATGATAACACTTATAGTGTAAACCCTATGTTTGTGTTTATATATTACACAATTACAAGATAATCGCTAATTGATATGGAATATAATTCTGCTTCCTAAAATATATCAATCAGATATCTTTTCTTCCAAGTATTCCATTCTTCACGGAACTCCTTCTTCATGCATATCTCTTCTTATGTTTATCTTGATCTTCTTTCCTTTAATCAGCTACTTTCCTTATCTGAACGTCCTTCAGCACTTAAGTTCTGATATCTAACTTCTGATAATTATCTCCTGATAATATAAGTACTGATATCCTTAAGTCCTGACTTCCAGTATAAGTACTGATTCCCAGTTAAGTACTGATTTGTCCTGTTAAGTAAGATCTGAAAACTAAACATAAATCATATTAGCCATGACATTATCAAATATATCTTACAATCTCCCCCAACTTGTAAATTAGCATAATATACAAGTTTAACAGATATTTGATGATGTCAAAAACATTAAGTACAAATGCATGAGAATTAGACTAGATAACTACAACTTACAGTCCTTAAAGCTTTACCAATATTTAACTTCTGATAACAACTCCAGTCTGTACAAATATCAGAATTTAAGCAGTTGTAGATCTTCGATTTGGCTTCATCTTCTGATCTCTCTGATGTCAGGATTTGTTCTGAGATAGTTCTTCAACAAACATCTCTCAGCATATCTAAGTTCATCAATCATTCTCCTTTTAGCATCTTTAAGCTCTGCAGTATCTTCACCAATTTGAAAGATTGCAGCCCTGAGATTAGGGGTGTACACGGTTTGGCCAACCCGACCAATCCAAACTGAACCGACCCTATTTCGGCCGAACCAAACCGATTTTTTTCAACCCGATATATAGTTGGGTTGAAAAAATGTCAACCCGATTTAATTGGTTTGGATATGGTTTTCGATAATTTTAAACCAATCCAACCCAACCCGATTAAAATATATATGTACATGTTAATAAGTTAATCCAAAATTATGTTTAGGCCATTTACATAGATCCATATATCTCTAAATCTAAATGTAACTTATAACCTCCGTGTTCATAGTTCATTTCGTAACAACAATAGATGTTTGATTGGTGTTATATTTTTTGCATTTATGATTCATTCCAATATTTAAAGCGTAAGCAATATTATTAGTACTTTTGATGTCGAAAATTAGATGATTAAGACTATTTAATATGGAGGATTGTACTATTGTTTTGAACTATTTTCAAGTATTTTAAACTTTGAAACCTTATGTTTTATTATAATTTTTTATATTAATTTTGTATATTTAATAAACCGATCAAACCGATCCAAACCGAACCAAACCGAACAATACAAATTGGTTTGGGTTACAAATTTAAACGGTTTGGGTTGGTTTGAAATTTTGAAAACCCGAACTAATTGGGTTGGGTTGCTAAATTCTCCCAACCCGCCCAACCCGATCCGTGTACACCACTACCTGAGATCATTAATCTTTGCTTTTCTTATATCCTGATCCAGTCTGATCAAATAAGCTTTATCAGACTCAAGATTGAATTCCACAGCCCTGTAACCTAGAAAGGTAGTTATAAGTTTAGCAGTGTTGGGCTTCATTTCAACTATATCATCCTTGTGATCTCTGTACTTTGGAACGTATGTGCTGTCAGACTTAACAGAATAAAGCCTTTTCTGTCTCTGAATCTGATCCTTCAAATAGTTTGCAGCAGTTCCTGTTATTCTGTCATCCACTTGAAGTAAGAATAGTACATGCTCCAATTCTTCAAAATACTTCAATGAAATGGCATTTTGTCTTATATGATAAACCCTACCATCTGTCATGAAGTACAACAAAATGTATTCTTTCAAGTAGGTATGGTAAACCATTTGTATAGATTCCAGTTGATTCAATCTCTCAGGAGTTGCTCCAATACCTGGTTCACTCAAGGAAGTTGGATCATTGGTAGTGTTCTGTATTCTTCTTTCATCAGCACTTCCCAATCCAGTTTTATCTCTTGCTTCCTTTCCAGTAACTACTCTTGCTTCAAAACCGCTTACAGCAGTCTTTAAAGGTTGAGTCTGTTTTTCTTTAGTGAATCCTGGTAGGAGTGTCTTTGGTCTAACTTCTGATATCAAGTTAACTTGAGCTGTGTCAGAGGTTACTTGCTTCTTCAAAATATCAGAACTTACAGTTTCTTGACTCTGAACAACTTGAGCCATGTCAGAGGTTGTTTTATGAACTTTTCTTGAAGTCAGAGCAAGATTATCCTTTTCATCAGTAATTTCTTCATCCTCAGGAGGCACATAAACCTTGATAGGTTCACCAACCTTTTCTTTACCCTTGGATCTTGGATCTATCTGTGGTTGGAAGTGGCTTTTTACCAGAAGCTTCAGATTTAGATGTGACTTTCTCTGATTTAAGTCTGGCTTCTTCTTCCATTAAACTCTCCAAGTCCATTCCTGGATTTTCCTGAAGAAATAACTATCTTGACATTTCCTCATCAAGATCTAAAAGTTCATCAGAACTTATTCTTTTACCAGTAGCAGAACTTATTCTTTTCCGAGTATCAGAATTTGTCCTGTGACTTGTGATTTCAGCTTTTCTTGATGTGAATCCTCTACCTTGACTATGAAATCTACCCATTCCAGAGCTTCCTTGATCATCTTTTCCATCATCCTTCCCTTTCAGTGTCTTGTCAGTCTTGCATTTGGACTTAATTACTTTCTCCCCCTTTTTGGCATCAGCGGGTAATAGGAGAGAGACAAGCAATTCCATTGAGGATTGGATTTCAGTAAGTTGAGATTGCTGAGAAGCTTGAGTTGTCAAAATATCATTAATATGAGCTTGTTGTTTTTCTTGAGTCTTCTCATAGCAGCAATCCTGTCAAAGGTAGGTTGGAAGAACCTTTTCTTGTCAAGTTTCCAAACTTCTCCTTGCTTAATAAATTCTTCCTGAATCTTGTGTAGCTCTGCATGAGTAGTTGAATGAAGACCTTGTAGATGTCTAGTACTCAATGTAGTGATTCTAAGCTGGGTTTTGAAATCATCAGAATTTAACATTTCATCAGCTTTAGTCAAGTGCTGTAATATCCCATATTTTCAAATATTATTATTATTATTAATTGGAATTATTTATGTGATTTTAGGTGAATTTTGGTGAATTATCTGATAAGTGGAATTGATGTTTGGGTGTTTAGATGTGATATTATTTGAGTATTTGAATTTTTATATGTCCAGAATAAAATATAGATAATTGTGATATTTTTCTGGTAATTTTTGGACTGTTAGATGATTTTATAATGATTTATGAATTATTAATTATTTTCTGAATAATTACCAAAATTATTTTATAAAGCCGGGAATCGTCCGACTTCAACCGTTTTGCGTTTTTACAACCCGAAACTCTTCCGAAAACTCCTTCCTAACCTAATCGGGTAATTCCGGACATTTTCCGTGTTTTGACTTTTTCGATTCGGATTACGGTTTGACCCGTGCGCGGCCCGGCGCAATATTTTCGATACGATAGTTATTTCGGTAATCAATAAAACCCGTATTCTCGAGAGACGGGATATTTTTACGTTATTCTCGTATATAGTGTTTTATAAAAAGCTCGGTTTTGATAATTATCCAATTCTGGTATTGAATTGTATCGTTTTTGTAGTTACTTAGTGGCTAAGTAACTAATTTAACGATCCAAAACGATCTAGAACGATCCAATATTCCATAAATATAAATAGCCTATTTCTTATTTCTTTTATTCCGTTTATTCATTTGCAACCAGTTAAAACACCGTAAATACAGAGAAAAACCCGAGAAACCGATACGTTCCCGAGAATCAAACACACGAACGAAGGCGTTATCGAACTCCGATTCGGGCGTGCAGCATATCAAAACGAAGCTCTCGGAATCCTCTTTCTGAATCAATCATCAGTTTCTGCCCAGAAATCACTGTAATTTTCTTATTTAATTATTTATATTCGAATTATTTGATAATTAAATTATGAAAATTTGTTCTTGATGTTGTTGATGTGTTTTGATGATTCCATGTTATAGAGCATGTTTTTTTGGTCAATTTGATATATTATATGTCAAAAATCGAGTTCAATAACATATAGAAATTGAGGTTTTATTTTTCTGAAAAAAAAATTAGGGTTCTTGGTGTTCTTGAGTTGGAAATTTGGGGGCGTTACAGGTTGGTATCAGAGCTGAGATTATAGTAAACTAGAAACGAGAGTGTGTAGGAGTGTGTATAGCTATGTGAGGACGTTTGAGCTCATATCGAGTTCTTGTTGAACTATTGGATATAGTACCAACGAATAAGTTAAGATAGGCGCATTCGTTGAGATGGTTGTGTTCAGCTGGATGGAACTCCGGGAAGCTGCAAACTTCTATTGCGGAATCATCCGAGACTACGATTTGACGACAATAAAGATTATCGATATTTCTTGGAACATGAAGAGGCATCTAGAATCATATGGCGAGTCTACTGAAGAGTTCAAATAGAAGATAAGTATTAAGACTTTGGCAATACCTTCTCTTTCCATAATTTCTTTTGGCCTCTCTCAAAAGAAGTAATTGTTAGAGGATATATTCCCTAACACTCATTTTCAATCATAACTGTGTTTTAAATGTGTCAGAGGCTATCATGAAGCCTATTTTTCAGGTTTTGATAGCTTTGCCAAGTTATGATAATTTAAATTCCACTTTTCTTATTTGGTGGATAGTTTCTTGGTGATGTGACACCAGTTGCTCATTTGGTGTCAGAATTTTGTTCTCTGGATTTCATTTCCTTCAGAATTATCATCTTTCAAATCTTTTCAGTTTTATTCATTTGATTTTAAATTCCTTTGATATTCTTTTATTCTGACTGAGATGAACAACCTTAAATATAAGGGACACAAGGTATCCCTGTCTGTGTGATAGGAGTTGGATGGGACGCCATCACTTGTGTGTATTGTGAATACATGAAGGTTAACAACCTTTAGTAGTGTCTTAATTTAGACACGCAATACCAAGTTCGTTTGGTCATATTGATCTCTCAGTTATTCTTTTATTTCAACAATATCTTTCTCAAATTTAGATTTTGGTTCCGTTATGGTATCAAATTCTTTTCTTTTTGAAATTCTATGATTTTATCATCTCAAATATTCAAAGGTATGCCAATCAAGTTAAGTTGAGTATCCTGGTCAAGTCAAAGTAAGGCGGTGTGACGGAAAGTTGGTTAGAAAACCCTTAGTACTGTCTTCTGCTGATTCCGAGGACGGAATCCTTATAAGGTGGGTAGATTGTAATATCCCATATTTTCAAATATTATTATTATTATTATTAATTGGAATTATTTATGTGATTTTAGGTGAATTTTGGTGAATTATCTGATAAGTGGAATTGATGTTTGGGTGTTTAGATGTGATATTATTTGAGTATTTGAATTTTTATATGTCCAGAATAAAATATAGATAATTGTGATATTTTTCTGGTAATTTTTGGACTGTTAGATGATTTTATAATGATTTATGAATTATTAATTATTTTCTGAATAATTACCAAAATTATTTTATAAAGCCGGGAATCGTCCGACTTCAACCGTTTTGCGTTTTTACAACCCGAAACTCTTCCGAAAACTCCTTCCTAACCTAATCGGGTAATTCCGGACATTTTCCGTGTTTTGACTTTTTCGATTCGGATTACGGTTTGACCCGTGCGCGGCACGGCGCAATATTTTCGATACGATAGTTATTTCGGTAATCAATAAAACCCGTATTCTCAAGAGACGGGATATTTTTACGTTATTCTCGTATATAGTGTTTTATAAAAAGCTCGGTTTTGATAATTATCCAATTCTGGTATTGAATTGTATCGTTTTTGTAGTTACTTAGTGGCTAAGTAACTAATTTAACGATCCAAAACGATCTAGAACGATCCAATATTCCATAAATATAAATAGCCTATTTCTTATTTCTTTTATTCCGTTTATTCATTTGCAACCAGTTAAAACACCGTAAATACAGAGAAAAACCCGAGAAACCGATACGTTCCCGAGAATCAAACACACGAACGAAGGCGTTATCGAACTCCGATTCGGGCGTGCAGCATATCAAAACGAAGCTCTCGGAATCCTCTTTCTGAATCAATCATCAGTTTCTACCCAGAAATCACTGTAATTTTCTTATTTAATTATTTATATTCGAATTATTTGATAATTAAATTATGAAAATTTGTTCTTGATGTTGTTGATGTGTTTTGATGATTCCATGTTATAGAGCATGTTTTTTTGGTCAATTTGATATATTATATGTCAAAAATCGAGTTCAATAACATATAGAAATTGAGGTTTTATTTTTCTGGAAGAAAAATTAGGGTTCTTGGTGTTCTTGAGTTGGAAATTTGGGGGCGTTACAAGTGCTCAGCAAGATGAATCTCATTTGGAACACAGGAAACTGAGTTCCATTCCTTAGTCCACTCGCGTCCTGCAGGAGTTTCACTCCAAGGCGCTGGTTCTTCTCTGGTAACAAACTTCTTAACCAGTTCAGACTTAAGAATAGTCTGTTGAGGAGCATGTCCTAAAGGACCTGCTTCTTCAGCATCTGCAGTTGGAGCAGCATCACCAGTATCTCCAGCCTTTGCAGCATCAGAACTTACAGAATCAGTATCCTCTGATAAAACAATAGTGTGAGTAGCAATGGAGGCTTCAGCATCCTCTAATTGCTGATCTGGTTCTAAGCTCTGATCAACAGCCATATCCTGATGCTCACCTAAAGTCTGATCATCAGCATCTTGATGCAGAGAAGGTGTTGTGGATAACTCTGGAGTTTGAACAGCATCAGTAACATGTGTTGGGGAAGGATTAGTTTCTGTTGGAGCTTCTAAAAGAATTACTTCAGGCACAACCAAGTTTTGAACATCAATATCAGCACTTGTGCCTGGATCAACAGGAGATACAGAGGATGCATTGACCTTTTCAGAAACAGCTTCCTGAGATGAAGTTGATGGAGAAGAAATGACTTTAGCAAATTCCTTTTCTTGTGAGATCAGAGATTCCTGATCCCCTTCCTTAGCTGCTTCCTCTTCATCATCTGAAACTGGCCTATTTGCCCTCTGTTTCTTGTATCTCTTTGAAGATTTGGATTCCTTGGGAGTTTCAGAAACTGTCATTCTTCTAAGCCTCTTGAGAAGCCTAGATCCCCCAATTCCAGAATCCTTCTGAGAAGTCACTTTCTCAGCTTCTTTTACAACAGGTTCTGAAGAAGGAACCTGGTCCTCAGTATCAGATTCATCTCTCAAGGCAATCCTCCTTCTCTTTTGAGGTGTTTGAGGAACAGTCTTTGTCCTCTTAGGTTTGGAGGATGAAGGCTTCACAGTAGATACTGAGGGATGAGGTTCTGATGGTTGAACATCAGGATAAAGTGTAGTGTACTTAACAGGGTCATAGGTGATTAATGCTTATTTGACAGATAAAGGTATTAAGAGGGGTCTTAACACAGCCTTCTTATTATCAGTAGATAATAAATCAGTAAAAGCTCTTTTAGCTAGTCTAAAGGATGTAATTAAATCACCAAAACTTTGGGGCTGATTACAACAGAACCTATGAATAAGCTGACAAAATCTGGCAAAATATACAGTAT
Source organism: Apium graveolens (assembly GCF_009905375.1). NCBI lineage: Eukaryota > Viridiplantae > Streptophyta > Magnoliopsida > Apiales > Apiaceae > Apium > Apium graveolens. The sequence continues at coordinate 45,279,229 of NC_133655.1, read as the reverse complement.
TTCGATCTTCTGTCATCCTATCCCCAATAAAACCTAAGACATCACTTGCATAATCAAAATCAGTTTGATTTATAAGAGCATACCCGATTTGTTGGCTGAATATGGGAATTGCATCGAAATTTGAGCATTTGTTAGCAAAAGCCTTGGTAATGCAGTCAAAGAAGAAACTTCATTCCCTCCTTATGAAAGATCTCTTCAACTTGCCAAGCTTTGCCAATGTTCCCTCATATCCTAGACTGGCCATCATGTTCTGAAGAACCGGTTCGTCAACAGTAGAATAAACACAGTTCTCAGGTAGCTGCAGTGCTTGTCGAACCGTAGACAAAGTCACAACATACTTATTGTCCCCTGATGAAAAGATAATACTCGGGGACCCTTGAGCACCACCATCATCATATACTCCACTCCTCCAGAACTCCAGTACTTGAACTCCAGAGACTGATTCAGGCTCAGTTAGAGCGTACCCAATATCAGAACTAGTGAGAAAATCTTGAATGAAATGAAGTTCAGAGGGTGCCTCTGATGTGTGAAGTATAGCAGAGAAGTTATTAGGAACAAACTTTGCTCCATTGAAGATTATGTCCTTAGGTGCCATGTGAAAAGTTGAGATTGAAGAGTGCCTGGTAGGTGTTTGATAAAATGTCTGTATGAAAAACCAACGTGAGAAGAAGAGAGAGAGAGAGAGTAAAAGCAAGTAGAGAGAAAAAGTATGAAAGGAAATAAAAGATTAAAAAATCCTCTCTCTGTCGTACTTATACTTTGAAAAAAATGTTACCGTTGGACACCTGTCAGACATGCAGTAATAACGGATAGTTACTGAGCGCGAGAAAACAGTAATCATTACTTACCCACTTACAGTTTTTCAAGGAAAAACCGTTCCACTTACCCAGATATTCCATTAATCAAGGTGAAACAGTTTTAATTCAAAATTGAAACCGTTCCCACTGATTTAATTATTTTTCACTGCATCATTAATATTATGAAAATAAAACAAGTGAAAATGACCAAGATAAATCAGGTGAGTAAGTACTGATAAAGGAAAATCAGAACTTAAATTAAAACAGAATTTATATGGTCATCAGAATATGAATCGTTATCAGGATTTATCAATGCATTACAAAATAACTTAGAGACAAAATCTTGAAACAAAAACAAATTTCATTAATATATCAAGTGAATACATTCATGAAATTGAAATTACATCAGAATTTATACAAGATTTCCCTAAGCTGCTAAACCTAACATCAACAGCCTTAGTCCTTGCTCAAGAAGCAGGGCAAGGCTGATGATGAAAAAACATGAAGAAGAAAATAAATCATTTCTTCTTCCTACTCTCGACAAACAGAATGGCGAGTCGAATGATTCGCTCTTGCTGGCGGAGAGCTTCCATCCTTTCCTCCTCCAATCGCTCCAGATGGCGATGGTAGTCCATATAGAAGAATAGGAGGTGGGTGAGTACCTCCTGTGGGACAGAGTCCCATATCTCATCAGGAATGGCAGTGACGTGCCATTCCTGCTGCCAATCGGCACAGCTGAGCTCCATTGAGAAAAGCACTTTTCACATCCATTTGAAAGACAGTAAACTTTTTGTGAGCAGCATAAGCCAAAAATATCCTTATGGCTTCTAACCTAGCAACTGGTGCAAATGTTTCATCATAATCAATTCCCTCCTGTTGAGAATATCCTTTTGCAACCAGCCTTGCCTTATTCCTTGTAATTATGCCATCACTATCAGTTTTGTTTCTGAATACCCACTTTGTACCAACAACAGATCTATTCTTTGGTCTTGGCACTAGGGTCCAGATTTTGTTTCTTTCAAATTCATTTAACTCTTCCTGCATTGCTTGCACCCAATCTGAATCTTGAAGAGCTTCTTCCACTTTCTTTGGCTCAGTCTGAGAGAGAAAAGAATTGTAATGACATTCGTTTGAAGTACCTGTTCTAGTTCTGACACCTGCATCAGGATTTCCAATTATCAAATCAGGTGTATGTGATTTTGTCCACTTCCTTGCAGATGGAAGGTTTTCTCTAGAACTAGATGCTCCCCCATGTTCCATGCTGTATTCATTTTCATTTTCTGATGCTCCCCCTGAAACTATGCTCTCTGAGTTGGATTCTTCATAATTTAGATTTTCAGCACTATCAGAACTTGGTTTATCAGAACTTGACGAATCAGAACTTGAAGAGCTAGATGTATGTTCTGATGTTTCTTGAGATGTGGTAAGATTTTGAGTATGCTCCCCCTGCATAGGTGCATCTTCCTTTGGCGTAGTCACCACAGTTTCAATAACACCAGAGTTTAATCCAACAGAGCTTACAGTATCAGGACTTAGACTGTCAGGATTTTTAGTGTCAGAGTTTGAGTCTTCATTTTCAAATCTCAGCTGATCATGATCAATAAAATCTTCAAGACCTGTAATCTTCTTGTCATCAAAGGAGACATTGATAGATTCCATGACCACTTTTGCTCTTAAATTATAGACTCTGAAGGCTTTTGTGGAAAGTGGATATCCAACAAAGATTCCTTCATCAGCTTTTAGATCAAACTTGGATAGCTGTTCAGGATGAGTCTTGAGAACAAAACACTTGCATCCAAATACATGAAAGTACTTCAGATTTGGCTTCTTTTTCTTCACCATCTCATATGGTGTTTTTCCATGCTTGTTAATGAGTGTTGCATTTTGAGTAAAATAAGCAGTCTACACAGCTTCAGCCCAGAAATAGGTTGGAAGCTTTGCTTCTTCAAGCATTGTACGTGCAGCTTCAATGAGAGTTCTATTCTTCCTTTCAACAACTCCATTTTGCTGTGGAGTTCCAGGGGCAGAAAATTCCTGCATAATTCCATGGTTTTTGCAGAACTCTTCCATTATCAAATTCTTGAACTCAGTGCCATTGTCACTCCTTAAGGTTTTCACAGAATCTTTGACCAATTTATCCAGATGTTTAACATGATCAATCAAGATAGATGCAGTTTCACTTTTTGTGTGCAAGAAATACACCCATGTGTATCTGGTGAACTCATCCACTATGACCAACGCATATTTTTTCTTTGCAATAGACATGACATTCACTGGACCAAATAGATCAAGATGTAGTAGACGATAAGGTTCAAGAATTGATGATTCAGTTTTGCTTTTGAATGAAGATTTTCTTTGTTTGGCCTTCTGACAAGAATCACAAAGCCCATCAGGAGCAAATACTGACTTTGGCAGTCCTCTCACAAGATCTTTCTTGACTAGTTCATTTATATTGTTAAAATTTAAATGAGAGAGTTTCTTGTGCCAATTCCAGCTTTCTTCAATTGATGCTCTACTCATCAGACAGATTGCAGAACCATCAGTACTTGTTGAAAGCTTAGCTTCATAAATGTTACCACGCCTATATCCTTTCCGAACAACTTTGCCTTTAAATTTACTCACAATTTCACAGTGTTCTTCAAAGAAATCAACATGATAACCTCTGTCACAGATTTGACTTATACTCAGCAGATTGTGTTTAAGTCCTGAGACCAGAGCTACTTCTTTAATGATGACATTCCCAAGATTGATATTGCCATATCCCAATATTTTTCCAATGTTGCCATCTCTATAAGAAATACTTGGGTCAGCTTTCTCCACAAAATCTGATAGCAGAGCTTTATTTCCAGTCATATGTCCTGAACATCCACTGTCCAGAACTAGAATATTTTTCTAGTTGCCCTGCAATCACAAAGACCACTAATGATTAGTTTTAAGGGCCCAGACTTGCTTGGATCCTTTGGCCTTATCAAGTTTGTTAACATTTGCAGCGGATTTAGCATCAGAGTTTATGTTAACATTTTTCTTATCAGAACTTACACTATCAGACTTTGAATCAGAATTTACACTAGAAGGAACAATGGAAACTTTCTTCAAAGAAGGTTTTAATTGATAATAATCATAGTACAAGCTATGATATTCCTTACAAGTATAAATGGAATGCCATAAACTACCACAATGAAAACAAGAATTCTGTGGTTTATATCTAACAAACCGACTCTTAACTCCTGATTTTGAAGGTAAGGAGTTAATGTTCTTATTCTTCCTGCAAAAAGAAGCCAGATGGTTAGAACTTCCATAGTTATGACATGTTTTCCTAGGAGCATCAGGAACAGGTTTATAATCATTGCTTTTATTCACACCTTCCTTTCCATTCCTATTTTTCCTAGGTGATTTTACCTTGTTTACATTCTTAACATCTTTCAGCTTATGCTTAAGCTGCTTCTTTGTCATTAAGCCTATGTTTACCTCAGCTGTCTTTTCCTGTTTTAGTTTGTCAGAAGTTAATTCCTCTTTAACTCCTGATTTCTCATTATCAGACTTTACAGTTACAAACTTAACAGGTTCTAACTTTGGCTTTTGCTTAACAACATGCTTAATTTCTTCAGTTCCTTTATCATTCTTATCCTCTCCATAACCTAAGCCCTCTTTCCAATTTTCACTACTCAGCAAATTTTGAGTTGTTCTGCCAGAGTTAGTCCAAGTCCTGATTATCTCTTTTTCCTTTTTTAACTCAGTTTTTAGAGATTCATTCATTTTTAGCACTTCATCCCTAACATAAAAAGCATCATCTCTATCCTTCTGAGTTTGATGGAATATAACTAACTCTTTTTCTAAGAAATCATTTCTTTTCTTAAAAGCAAGATTTTCATAAGTTAATCTTTCACATGTTAAGGTTTGATCTCTATAACTAACAAACATGGTTTTAAGATATCTTCTCAACTCATTAATATCATCAGTATGAAAAGCATAAGTAGTCTGAGGTACCTTTGTTTCAGCAACTTCAGAACTGCTCTCAGCACTTTCTTTATCAGCATTTGCCATCAATGCATAGTTCTCCTCACTTTCAGAGTCTGAGGTGTCTGTCCAGCTTTTCTGCTTTGTGACAAGAGCCTTGCCTTTGTCACCCTTCACTTTCTTGCAATCAGGAGATATGTGGCCTTTCTCACCACAGTTATAGCATTTAACATTGGTATAATCTCCTCTGTCAGACTTTCCTCCTCTGCCTTCAGATCTTCTGAAACTCTTCTTATCAGAACTTGTGCCTTTCCTGGAAAACTTCTTTCCCTTCCTGAACTTTCTGTATGCAATCTTTGTGATTCCTTTCACCATAAGAGCACACAGCTTCATCATCTCCTCATCAGCATCAGTCTCAGGCAAGCTTTCAGAATCTGAGTCATCATTAGTTTCAGAACTTGATGACTCAGTATCAGACTTTGTAAAAAGAGCTTGACCCTTGTCTTTCCTTGAGGAAGCTGCTTTGGGGGATTCTTCTTCAGCCTTAAGAGCAACTGTCCTTGACTTTCCTCATTTCCTCTTGCTTCTTTGTTTCTTCTCAAGTTCATGAGTCTTGAGCATTCCATAAATTTCATCAAGAGTTGTTTCTTCAAGACTATAGTTGTCTCTTATTGTTGTTGCCTTCAAATCCCAAAATTCAAGAAGAGCTAACAGGAATTTAAGGTTTGAATCTTCAAGATCATACTCCTTATTAACCAGTGACAGATCATTCAAGAGTTTGACAAATCTATCATATAAATCAGTCAATTATTCATTAGCCTTTGAATCAAAGTGTTCATACTCTTGAGTGAGTATTGTCTTCATGTTCTTCTTAATTGTGTCGGTTCCCTGACACCTTGTTTCCAGAGCATCCCATATCTCCTTAGCAGTCTTGCAGTTAATTACCCTGTTTGACATTACATTATCAATGGCACTATGCAGTAAGTGTCGTACCTTAGTATCCTTAGCAATTGATGCGATATCTTCAGCAGTATAATCACTCTTTTCCTTTGGTACAGTCTTTGCTGCCTCACCTGCAACTGCAACTGCGAGCTTGGTTGTTTTGTGAGGCCCTTCCTTGATTTTATCAAGATATTCTGGATCTGTAGCTTCCAGAAACATGGTCATCCTCACCTTCCATATGGCATATTCAGATGGTCTCAGTATGGGAACTCTGATGGTTTCATACCGACTTTGGATTTGTGTCTTTGGAGGTTCTTCAGTTTTGGTAGGCTTAGTTGGAGTTTCTGTGTCAGACATGATTGTGTTTGGATCTTTAACTGTATGTGTGTTAACAGATAGGCTCTGATACCACTTGTTAGGTCACACACACTATAGAGGGGGTGAATACACTGTAAATTACAATCAAATCGAACTTTAATATCTCAAGTAACAGAAAACAAACTTTATTGAAATAATAAACTCTGTTACAGTATAGAACTGTTACCTCTCAGTGATGAACAAATATCACGAGAGATGTTAGGGTTACAATGAATAATCTTCTCGAATATTATAACACTTATAGTGTAAACCCTATGTCTGTGTTTATATATTACATAGTTACAAGATAATCGCTAATTGATATGGAATATAATTCTGCTTCCTAAAATATATCAATCAGATATCTTTTCTTCCAAGTATTCCATTCTTCACGGAACTCCTTCTTCATGCATATCTCTTCTTATGTTTATCTTGATCTTCTTTCCTTTAATCAGCTACTTTCCTTATATGAACGTCCTTCAGCACTTAAGTTCTGATATCTAACTTCTGATGATTATCTCCTGATAATATAAGTACTGATATCCTTAAGTCCTGACTTCCAGTATAAGTACTGATTCCCAGTTAAGTACTGATTTGTCTTGTTAAGTAAGATCTAAAAACTAAACATAAATCATATTAGCCATGACATTACCAAATATATCTAACAGATCTGTTTTGATCCTTTAATGATTTGTGATGAATGTCGGCTTTTACCCTGCTTTGAGCCTTGTTCCTTGAAAGCCCCAAATTTTTCCTTCATAACCCGAAAGATAGAAATCTGCCACCTAGAACTGATAAAGTAGAATGCCCTGAGATTGGTAAAGTATATTGTGGATTCTATATCGTAGAACTGTTGTACACTTACTTGCTGAGTTTTATACTCATATGTTTGTTTTTAATCTAACCATGGCAGTTAAGCAAGAAGATGGCTAGGCTTAGGCGCGCTGCTCGTAAGAGCGTACCTGGTGGTCCCTACCGTATTGAGGGCTTCCAGTTGCCAGAGCAGGTAGTGATATTTTTGAGTGAGCAAGCGCTTAGCCAGAGAGTTTTAAAGATACAATGGGTTATCTGTCGGTTCCAAGCCGGGATCGATTATGATTATTTAATATTATTTTGGGGTTGTAAGTTTTATTTATGGTTGGTAGTTGTAATCTTGTTTCATACTTTACCATGTTTGATCTTGTTAGTAGTTAATCGGGGTTTATACTTATTTAATTAATAGATTAAAGGTGTGTGTTCCTCATTTCCTAACCCCGAGATTGAGGGCGTCACAAGTTGGTATCAGAGCTACAGGATCTAGTCCCTGAGACAAGTTAGGACTTAAAAAAAGGGTATTTTGGGTATATATTTATATTACGAGAGAGTTCGACTCGTATAGAGTTAAGTTAGACTATTAGGTATAGTTTAAGGAAAAGTGTGTATAAGCTAAAATGGTGACTAGAGTTAGGGTGTGAGTTAGCTAGAAGCTTTATTTAACCCTAACGTTGTTTCTTGGTTGTTGTTTTATGTTTTCTCTCAGGATCCCAGTAGTGGTAGTGATTCAGATTCAGAGATTAGTTTGACTGGTACCCCAGTGGACCCCATTCCACTCTCTCCAGAGGAGCCTGTGTATGTTAGTTCAGACCCAGAGGAGGATCCTTCTGAGATTAGAGATCTCTATGCAGATTTCACCCTTGAGGCTAGATTCAGAGACCCCTGCCCCTGAGCCAGAGTCTGAGATACCTAAGACTGTGCCTGTCAGTGTTGGTGGCAAGTTAGCCCAGGACCGAAACTTTGTGTACTCCCGTATTCCTAAATTGGGAGCTTTGGTGGATAGGTTGATTCGAGACTCTAGGCAGAGGACTTCAGTAGTGATGGAGGAGTGGAAAGCTAGGATTCAGTTGGTGGAGCAGGTTGCCTGGAGGAGATTGGATGAGGGACCATCCACTAGTGATGCTGATGCTGAGGCCCGGTCATAAGATCATTCGCTGGATGTTGTTCATTCTGAGAGAGATTCTGGATGATTAGTTGTTAGGCGGGATTGTTCGTTGAGCCCGTAGTTGTTGTTTTTCAGCGCCGGTAGGCTTTGGGATACTTGGTCAGATGCCGGGATCCCTTTTTCATTTGTTGAATTGTATTTCAAAACTTTGTAGTAGTAGTTACTAGAAGTTAGGGGTAGATAGGGGGATATTTTCCAGTTTTTCCTCTGTTTAACCCTGCTATATTATTGTACCTTATTTCTGAACTTGTGGTAACCAGAATTTTATTTATGTACCCTTTGTTTCATAAATCCATTATCTTACTTTCTATTATGCACCCTAAAGATCTGCATAAACTATTCTAAATACCATGTTTTCGTATATCCATGTTTAAAATTCATAATACCCTATCCTGTGCCATGAGAAAACAACACTGCTATGAGAATTATGCAGTAATAGGATTGCATGTGCAAAATTGGGTAAAGCTTAAAACCCGTAAAATAAAAGAAGAGATTTTATAGTAAAATGTTGTTATATATGCCATGCTATCGTATTGCTAAATAATTGCTCAATCAGGTTTATGAGAAATGGCCAACTCACCAGATCACCAAGAAGAAGAAATTCCAACCCAAGACCCAGAAGTAAACCTAGAAACCACCATGATGAGCAGACTTGCTAAGCTTTTGCAACAACCCGTGGCCCCTAAAGTTGGAAACTTCAAACACTTTCAATCTGTTCATCCCCCAGAATTCTTAGGATTACCCGATCCGATAAAAGCACAGTTGTGGTTAAGAGAAATGGAAAAAGCCTTTGAATTAGCAGAAGTTAAGGACGACAAGAAAGCCCAGTATGCGAGTTATTACCTGAAAGGTGAAGTGAGTTTCTGGTGGGAATCTTCAAAGGCGTTGTTGGAAGGAAATGACTTAACATGGGAGAAGTTTACTGAAATGTTCTTGGAGAAATATTTGCCGAGTTATATGCTAGATCAGTTGGAAATGAAATTTCTGGACCTTAGGCAAGAGGATATGTCGGTAGCAAAATATGAAGTGAAATTTTCGGAGTTGTCTAGGTTCGTACCTGAGTATGTAAATACGGAGGCAAAGAAGGCTAAGAGGTTCCAACAGGGACTTAAGCCATGGATTAGAAGTCAAGTGGCATTATTGGAGATCAAGAATTATGATGCCTTGGTACAAAAGGCAATGATAGTAGAAGGAGAGCGTGAAGCTGCGAGGAGAGAAAATGAAGGAAGGAAAAGAAAGTTTGACAGCTCGGAGCAAGAGCAAGGAAGTTCAAAGTTTAGAGGAAAGTTTGGAAGGAATGGTGGAGGTCAGCACCAAAAGTTTCAGAAGTTTAAACCCGGTAACGGAGCCCAGAAGAACCGTTCCCAGAAAGCAGGAAACCGGGGAAGGATGATAGACCTCGGATTCAAGAATGCAAGAATTATGGGAAGAGACACCCGGGAAGGTGTAATAAGTTGGACGTGACCTGTTTCAAGTGTAACCAGAAAGGGAATTACTCATTAGAATGTCCAAATGGAGCAAAGAAGCCTGACTTGGCTTGTTTTAAGTGTGGAAAGGTGGGCCATACGGCCAGAAATTGCAAGGAGCCTGTTCAGAAGGCGAATGTTCTTAGGATTGCTGGACCTCTGTCTCTCCCAACACCATCAGCTCAACCTAGAGCTAGGACCTTTAATATGACAATAAAAGATACAGTGCAAGATGTGGACGTGATAGCAGGTATGCTTGTTATTAACTCAGTAGAAGTAAAAGTATTGATGGATTCTGGGGAAACTAGATCTTTATCTCTGAAAGTATTCTTGATAAGTTAAATTGTGTTGCGTACCCTCTGGAACCTAATTTGATTATAGAGGTAGCAAATTAAGAAAAAGTTATTGTTAATAAAGTTTGTCCCAATTGTGATGTGATTATAGAAGGTCGACACTTTTCTGCTGACTTAATTCCCTTTAAGTTAGGAGAATTTGAGGTTATACTAGGAATGGATTGGTTGTCAAACCATGAGGCGCAAATAGAGTGTAAAAGTAAGAAGGTGAAGTTAAGAACCAAGGATGGTGAGGAAATGATATTCAAAGGGAAGAGACAAGAGAAGAAATTTCTAACGGCTATCGAAACGAGGAGATTAATACGAAAAGGATGCGAAGTTTATTTGGCTCATGTTAAAGACGTGGAAAAAGGATCCGTAAGGATTGAAGATATTCCAATAGTAAGAGATTTTCCTGATGTGTTTCCTGATGAATTGCCTAGATTACCTCCAGATAGAGAGATCGAGTTTATGATTGATTTGGATCCTGAAACGAAACCAATATCGAAAGCTCCCTATCGTATGACGCCAGTTGAGATTAAAGAATTGGAAACCCGGTTGCAAGAATTATTGGATAAAGGAGTAATTCGGCCGAGTGTATCCTCGTGGGGCGTATCGGTGTTGTTTGTAAAGAAAAAGGATGGAAGTATGAGGTTGTGCATTGATTATCGCGAATTGAATAAGTTGACGATTAAGAATAAGTACCCTCTACCGTGAATCGATGACTTGTTTGATCAGCTAAAAGGAGCTTCGTGTTCCTCCAAGATTGATTTAAGATCTGGGTATAATCAATTAAAGATTAAAGTGGAAGATATACCCAAGACAACATTTTGAACGAGATATGGACACTACGAGTTTTTGATAATGGTGTTTGGTTTGATGAATGCGCCAACCACATTTATGGATCTTATGAACAGAGTGTTCAAGCAATATTTGGATAAGTTTCTTATTGTGTTTATTGATGATATATTGATATATTCCAAGACGGAGGAAGAACATAAGGAGCATTTGAGGATTTCTTTGGAAATTCTGAGAAAAGAAAGGTTGTACGCTAAGTTTTTGAAGTGTGAATTTTGGCTAAAGAAAGTGCAATTTCTTGGTCACGTAGTTAATAAAGAAGGAATCAAAGTGGACCCAGCCAAGATAAAAGCTGTAATGAATTGGGAAAGACCCAAGACTCCTACGGAAGTCAGAAGTTTTCTGGGATTAGTCGGATACTATAGAAGGTTTGTGCAAGATTTCTCTAAGAGTGTTGTTCCATTAACAAAGTTGACAAGGAAGAACGAGAAGTTTGTATGGACAGAAAAGTGTGAAGAAAGCTTTCAAGAGTTAAAGAAGAGGTTGGTAACCGCCCCAGTGTTAGTGTTACCATATGAAAAAGGAGAATTTGTAATATTCAGTGATGCTTCGTATAAAGGATTTGGATGTGTGTTAATGCAACACGGAAAGGTAATAGCATATGCGTCAAGGCAACTCAAGCCGCACGAGCAAAAGTATCCCACACATGATTTGGAATTGGCAGCAATTGTGTTTGCCCTTAAGATTTGGAGACATTATTTATACAGAGAAAAATGCGAGATTTATAAAGATCATAAGAGTTTAAAGTATATTTTCACTCAAAAAGAGTTGAATATGAGACAAAGAAGATGGTTAGAATTGATCAAAGATTATGATTGTGCGATAAACTATCATCCTGGAAAGGCAAATGTGGTAGCAGACGCTCTAAGTCGCAAGGAAAGGTTGAATATGTTAACATCATCAGAAGATTTGATCAAGGATTTCGAAAAGTTGGAAATAGAAGTGCAGACTCCAGAATTTGGAGGTGCAGCTATATATGCGATGTCATTTCAACCCGAAATTTTGGAAAAGATACGATGTTGTCAAGAGCAAGTGATGAATCGCGAAAAGGATAAGTTATCCAGAGAAGAAGTCAAAGCTCAAAAGGATGAAAAGGGAATATATCGTGTTAATTCACGTATTTGGATACCTAATGTTGTAGAGCTAAAGCACGAGATTTTGCAAGAAGCGCATAACTCGATATTTTCAATTCACCCTGGAAGCACGAAAATGTACCAGGATTTAAAAGAAAGTTATTGGTGGCCAATCATGAAAAAGGAAATTGTGGAATGGATAAGTAAGTGTTATACATGTCAAAGAGTCAAAGCGGAACATTAGAGGCCAAGTGGATTACTTCAACCACTAGATATACCAGAATGGAAATGGGAACATATCGCGATGGATTTCGTAGTAGGATTACCTAAAACCAAGTCTAATCATGATGCGATTTGGGTGATAATCGATCGATTAACTAAATCAGCACATTTTATGCCGATAAATGAAAGGTTTTCATTGAAAAAGTTGGTCAAATTGTATTTGGATGAGATCATGATGCGTCACGGAGTTCCTGTATCTATCATGTCTGATAGAGATCCAAGGTTTAACTCGAGATTTTGGAGACAATTCCATGATCATTTGCGAACTAAGCTGAAAATGAGTACGACATATCATTCGCAGACGGATGGACAGAGTGAAAGGACAATTTAGACAATTGAGGATATGTTGCGAACTTGTGCAATAGATTTCAAAGGATAATTGGGACGATCATTTACCGTTAATTGAGTTTTCCTACAACAACAGTTATCACGCGAGTATTGGCATGCCGCCTTATGAAGCGTTGTATGAAAGAAAATGTAGGTCCCTTATGTATTAGGACGAGGTTGGTGAGCGCAAAATAATTGGCCCAGAGCTAGTTCAACAAACGAAAGAAAAAGTGGAAATGATACGAAAAAGATTAATTGCAGCTCAAGATCGACAAACGAAGTATGCAAATCGAGAACGAAAAGATGTGCAATTCGAACCTGGAGACAAAGTCTTGTTAAAAATATCTCCTTGGAAAGGTATAACCAGATTCAGAAAGAAAGGGAAGTTGAGTTATTCATTTTTAAATTCATTTTTGAGTTTTGAATAAAAGAGAAAGGAGAATAAAAGGAGAGAAGGATTTGTATGTTATAAAAGTACCCCTGCCCTTTTATTATAAAAACCCATTTCTCCCCCCTTTCTTTTCTTCCTTTACTCGGTTCTTCTCTCTCTCTCTCTCTCTTTTGTTTTCTCACTTTCTCTCATCTCTCTCTCACTCTCGAAGCTCTCTCTTCTCTCTCTTATCCTCTCGGTATATTGTCTCTCTCTATCTCTAATTCTTTGAAATCCTCAATGAATCTTCATCTTTGTTCCATATATGAGATTCAATTCATGTGCATGTGTGTGCTTATGCTTGCGTGCGAAGTGCGTGTGTGTGTGTTTGGGTTCGATTTTGAACCGAGGCCCGAGTTTTGCTTGATCAATTCTTGTTTCTATGATTTTTATGATGAAATCATATTGCATGTGGTGTTGCTGCATTATTTTTAAGTGAATCGGAGGTTTTATGGTTGGACACCCTCGAATGAAGGCACCACCGTGAAGCCACCAACACCGGTGATGAACTCCGGTGAACCGGTGGTGAATGATGATGTTATTACTGAACTCTAGTAGTCATAAAACTTATTTTCGGTGTTTGTATGTGGTGATTTCTTAAAAACCGAATGGATTTTTGTTTTCGGAAGTTATTGAGTTGATTTTTGTTGATTAAAGTGATTATGGATTATTGTTTTAGGATAATAGTGTGAAATTAGAATGGTTATTGGTTTAAAGAGATGAATTGATAATTGCATGTAAGATTTGAGTATTATCGAATAAGTTTAGTTTGATTTGTAAAGAAAATAAGTTGAATGTCTAAGTTAAGGTTTAAAACAAGTTGAAATTATGATTTAAAACTTTGCATGTCAAAATTGATCTTTGCATGTGTGTTTTCTTGAAAAACCCGAATGGGTCTTATGGTTAAAAAAAGAATTAAGTTGATTTTGTGAGTTTATATGCTAATGGTATTAGTTGCTAGTGATAATTGAAAGGAGAACTTGGTTGTATGTCAATGTTCGATGGTGCTTATGTTCGAATTTTTGATAATTGAAAGAAGGTGTTGATTTTCGATTCATAATGTGATTATGATTCGGTTTTTTTGGATTAAAAAGGATGAAGCTTGATTGCATAAGTGACTCTTGTAATTTGCATGTTACGAAAAGAGGTTTATTTGTGTTTGATTACGTGTGATTGAAATTGAGTACACTTGGTTGTGTTTTGTGGTTATAGCCGAATGAAATATAGGTATAAAAGCTATTGATTTGGTTCCATTACCTTGCTAAGTGATTGCATGTGAAATTCTATGAGATATGTGATTTATTTTTTTGTTTGATTGTTGTTGTAGTTCGAATTAAGGAATAAAAGAAAAAGGGGAATTAAGTTGTTTGATATTAAAGAACTATAAGTGATAATTATGGTCGTAAAGATTTAGTTGTGAATAAATCATGCACTCGTATGAGTTATAATAGTGTGATTTGAAGAATAGTTAAGGTTAAACAAGTATAAGTTGATTATTCAGTATAAAAAGATATAAAGGCTATGAGAAAGGAATGTGTTATGTGTTATATGCATATGTGTATAAATTATACTCGTATATTTGAGTCAAGAGTATAATCAGTTATCGTATTGAGTGAACGTTCCGGGAACATGAGTTGAGAACTAATTAAGGTTTTGGTTTTGGATTGTAGATTCGGAGCGTGAGGGCATTCAGGCTAGGAAAGGGAAAGAAATACAAGGTGGGAGTAGTTCAACCTTCAGGAAAGCGAATTCAGGCAAGTAACTCTAATTACTTGTGTAAATGGTTATAGAGAGGATATTGTTCATGCCATGTAGAGTATTAAACTGTTAAAAGAATGAACCCCTGTTATTGATTTGAGATACCCTGTCTTTGACCTTGTAAAACTGTTATTGATAAGCTTATTAATTCAACCCTTTGGTAACCTATCTTTCATGTTCAAATTATTTGTTATACCATGAACTTTTATAAACCCTATAAGTACCTTTACAAATCCCTTGTAATGATGCTACATTCCTTAATCACCATATTCCCTATTGATCCTTGAAACAGTTTTGATTCTTCTAACTAAAGTACCTTGTTATCATCAATTCAAGATCCCTAGAATTGCACCTTCTTATCCTTGATTCATTTCCCTAACTTTAATTTCTTGAAATTGAATCTAAAAATGAGTTTCGACTTGAAAGAGTCCGAATGATTTCATATTCTTGGTAATGATAAAATGAATTTAGAAAACCTACTTTTTTTTCCAACTCAAGGTTTTCTAAATGAATTCCTGATGGATTGGATTGGGACGTAAGAGGCTAGTGGGACTAGACCAGTCATAGTAAGAGGCTAGTGGGGCTAGTCCAGTTTAAGGCTAAAATTATGCCATTTGGTACCTTAAAGACCGGATGGAGGTCGGTATGGGCTGATCACTCATTTTATAATGAAATGAAAGATAAAGTGGTCCAATCAAGGGTTCCATATTGATTTTTAAAAAAGGAATTGAAATTTCCTACTCAGTAATTGATTCTTTGAAAATGAAAATGGTTTATATTGCTTTGAAAAGATTTGATTGTGATATTGTGCAGCTTATAACTCGTGAACCCTGATTTTATTCTGTTGATCATATAATTGATTCCATATAATGAAAAGATTGTCGCTTTATTTTTTTGAAAGATCTGTTTTGATCCTTTAATGATTTGTGATGAATGTCGGCTTTCACCCTGCTTTGAGCCTTGTTCCTTGAAAGCCCCAAATTTTTCCTTCATAACCCGAAAGATAGAAATCTGCCACCTAGAACTGATAAAGTAGAATGCCCTGAGATTGGTAAAGTATATTGTGGATTCTATATCGTAGAACTGATGTATAGTTACTTGCTGAGTTTTATACTCATATGTTTGTTTTTAATCTAACCATGGCAGTTTAGCAAGAAGATGGCCAGGCTTAGGCGCACTACTTGTAAGAGCATACCTGGTGGTCCCTATCGTGTTGAGGACTTCCGGTTGCCAGAGCAGGTAGTTATGTGTTTGAGTGAGCAAGCGCTTAGCCAGTGAGTTGTAAAGATATAATGGGTTATCTGTCGGTTCCAAGCCGGGATCGATTATGATTATTTAATATTATTTTGGGGTTGTAAGTTATATTTATGGTTAGTAGTTGTAATCTTGTCTCATACTTTATCATGTTTGATCCTGTTAGTAGTTAATCGGGGTTTATGCTTATATAATTAATAGATTAAAGGTATGTAATCCTCATTTCCTAACCCCTAGATTGAGGGCGTCACAATTTATTTACCCTATGTAATCATGATAGACAACTTGTGCATTAAACCGTTATGTTATCAAATTTAATAGACATATAGGGTCTCAATATAATCGGTGTCTATTCAGCTTCTATCTCTTTTATGGATGTCTGGTAGTATGGTATTCATGCAACGAAAATTGGCATTTATCAGTTTCGTGTTATCTGATTGGTGTCATCACCATTACATGCTAAGGTTAAGAACGAAAAGGCTATTGAATGAAGTACTTAATGAAGTTAGAATCCCATGTTTGTGTCATATATTATTCAACTCTTTTTACTCTCTTTAGTTAATGTTCTCTAGTATAATTCTCAATAATTAATAGAAGTATAATCAGAATTCAATTTATTATTCATCTTAGCATTGAATAATAGCCAGATCATTATTGCATAAGTGCATAAATCACAAGGTTAATCTAAGCCTGTCTTTGTGGGAATGAACTAGAAATAATTCTATATTACTTGTGAACGCGTATACTTGCATGAATTTTAGCGCGTGTTTAGCGACTAACAAGTTTTTGGTGCCGCTGATGGTGACACGGTGTTAAGTTTTAGTTTATGTGTTTGTCATCAGTGATCGTTAAATTTCATTGACTCAGACATTGTTACTTACTTACTCTTTTCCTTGTCTTTTTCAGGTACTCTAAAGAGCGTGTATGCATACGCGTTCGCGGGCTTGTAAGAGAACTCTGAATCAAGCCGAAGAAGAAGCTGTAGTGACTCGAAGGGAAGTTTTTGAGGATGAAGAGAAGGTAGAAGAAGAAGAAGAAAAGAAAATCGAGGAACCATCTTTACTAGTGATGGGAGATCAAGCAAAAAATCCTAAGGCTTTGATGGACTATTCCCAGCCTAAGATCAATGATATTCAGTCAAGCATCATCAGACCAACCATCTCGGCTAACACTTTTGAGATCAAGTCGAGCATGATTCAGATGATATAGCAGTTCAGCTTGGGGGTTCTCCTACAGAAGACCCCAACATGTTTATCAAGGATTTCATCGAGATCTGTGACACTTTCAAGTTCAATAGGGTGACTGAAGATGCTATCAAGCTGTGACTCTTCCCATTCTCTCTGAGGGATAAAACAAAGTATTGGTTACATTCTTTACCACCAGGGTCTATCACCAAATGGGAGGATCTTGCTCAAAAGTTTCTCACTAAATTCTTTCCTCTGGCGAAGACTGCTGCAATCAGGAATGCTCTTACTCAGTTTGCTCAACAAATTGGTGAATCTCTGTGTGAGGCTTTGGATCGATATAAAGAGATGCTAATGAAGTTCCCACACCATGAAATGCCTGACTGAATAATTATAAACTGTTTCTACAATGGTTTAGGCGCTCAGTATAGACCTATGCTCGATGTAACATCTGGTGGAGCCTTATGGGTCAAAAGCTATAATAAAGCGTATGAGTTGATTGAGCTCATGGCAGCTAATGAATACTAAAATCCTACGCAAAAAATGTTGCAAGGCAAGGTAGTAGGAATTCTGGAAGTGGATATAGCTACTGCTATACCTGCTCAACTTCAAGATTTGATGATGAAAGTGGATACTTTGGCGAATTATGGAGTTAATCAAATCCCAAGTGTTTGTGAGCTTTGTGCGGGGGCGCATGAAATTGAGCAGTGCGCTATTTCTAGGGAATCAACTCAATTTGTGAGCAACTATCAGAGATCACAGCAACAAGCTCTAGCCACTTATCATCCAAATAACTACAATCATCCCAACTTCAGTTGGAGTAACAATTAGAACGCGGTACAACAATCTTATCATCCATACACTATAAAGCAGTATAACCCTCCTGGTTTTCAGCAACTGCAATATGCCCCTAGGCAACAACTTCAACTTCAGTAGTTACCGCAAGCCAATGAAAATCTGAATTGGAGGAGTTGAAGCTCATGTGCAAGAGCCAAGCTGTGTCTATCAAGACCTTGGAGAATCAGATTGGGAAAATTGCTAATGCATTACTGAATCGTCAACCTGGCACACTCCCAAGCAATACTGAAGTGCCAGGTAAGAAGGAAGCTAAGGAGCATGTTAAGGCAGTTATATTGAGGAAGAAGACGAAGTGCAGAAGGAAGCAGAATTGGAACCAAGGAAGACTAATATTGAGCACACTCCTCCTGAGTGTAATACAGGGGAGAAACATATCTATCCTCCACCTCCATTTCCTAAGAGGCTGCAGAAGAAAAAGCTGGATAAGAAGTTTGAGAAGTTTCTGAAGGTGTTCAAGAAACTTCACATCAACATACCTTTCACTGAAGCCCTTGAACAAATGCCTAGTTATGCAAAGTTCATGAAAGGGATTCTCTCTAGGAAGATGAAGCTTGATGATTTAGAGACCGTTGCTCTCACAGAGGAATACAGTGCTGTGATGCAACAAAAGTTGCCTCCAAAGCTTAAAGATCCTGGAAGCTTCACTATTTCATGCACCATTGGAAAGGTGTCATTTGACAAATGTCTATGTGACTTGGGAGCTAGCATCAATCTGATGCCCTTGTCAATCTTCAAGAAGTTGAACTTTCCTGATCCAAAGCCTACTTATATGACTTTGCAGTTGGCCGACCGTTCTATTACATATCCACGAGGTTGACCTCGTGGATATCCACCTTGATCAAGAATTACTATCGTAAGAATTACTTCCGATAGTAATTCTTATATGTGGCCGACCGTTCTTGCAGTTGGCCTACTTATATCTGGAGGATGTCTTGGTCAAGGTGGATAAACTCATCTTCCCTGCTGATTTTGTAATTTTTGATTTCGAGGAGGATAAGAAGATTCCCATAATCTTGGGAAGACTTTTCTTGGCTACTGGTTGAACCTTGATAGATGTGCAGAAGGGTGAGCTCACCATGTGAGTGATGGATCAGGATGTAAATTTCAATGTGTTTAATGCCATGAAATTTCCTACAGAAAATGAGGAGTGCTTAAAAGTGGAGTTGGTTGATTCTGTAGTCACTTCAGAACTCGATCAATTGTTAAGGTCCGATGCCTTACAGAAAGCCTTATTGGGGACTTCTGATAGTGAAGATGATGAAGGAGATGAGCAGTTGTAATTTATGGATGCTTCTCCCTGGAAGAGGAAGATTGATATGCCTTTTGAATCTTTGGGAATGGAGGAGTTGAACAAGGCTCTTAAGCGCCTCAAGCCATCTATTGAGGAAGCTCCTACTCTTGAGCTTAAGCCTTTACCTAAACATTTGAGGTATGCATTTTTAGGTGATGCATCTACTTTGCCTGTTATTATTGCATCGACCTTTCAGGTAGAAACGAGGAGAAGCTTTTGAGAATTCTTAGAGAATTCAAATCGACAATTCATTGGACTACAGCAGATATCAAGGGAATCATCCTTTCATATTGCATGCACAAAATTCTGCTAGAGGAAGGTAGCAAGCCTACTGTTGAGCAACAGAGAAGGCTAAATCCAATCATGAAGGAAGTCGTGAAGAAGGAAATTCTTAAGTGGCTGGATGCAGGGATCATCTATCCCATTTCTGACAGTTCATGGGTGAGCCCACTTCGGTGTGTGCCAAAGAAAGGAGGTATCACTATGGTCGCTAATGAGAAGAATGAGCTTATTCCTACACAAAGAGTCACTGGGTGGAAAGTTTGTATGGATTACAGGAAGCTAAACAAGGCCACAGGAGAAGATCATTTTCCTCTGCCATTTATTGATCAGATGCTTGACAGATTGGTTGGGCATGAATACTACTGTCTTCTGGATGGTTATTCTGGCTATAATAAAAAATGCATTGCTCCAGAAGATCAGGAGAAAACTACATTCACGTGTCCTTTTGGTACTTTCGCCTTTCAAAGAGTTTCTTTTAGGTTATGTGGAGCACCAGCCACATTTCAGAGATGCATGATGACTATCTTTTTTGATATGATTGGTCAGAATATGGAGGTGTTCATGGATGATTTCTATGTATTTGGTAATTTATTTGATGAGTGCTTGCAGAATCTAGGTGACGTTCTCAAGAGGTGTGTTGAAACAAATTTAGTTTTCAATTAGGAAAAATGTCATTTTATGGTGCGACAGGGAATTATTCTTGGGCACAAGTCTCTAGCAAGAGTTTTGAGGTGGACAAAGCTAAAGTGGGGGTCATCGAGAATCTTCCCCCATCAATTTCTGTTAAGGGAGTTCGCAGTTTTCTTGGCCATGTGGGCTTCTACAGATGGTTCATCAAGGACTTCTCAAAAATTTCTAAACCTTTGTGGAATCCTCTGGAGAAGGATGTCCCGTTTAAGTTTGATGACGAGTGCATGGCTGCTTTTGAGTTTTTAAAGAAGAGTTTAATCACGACACATGTCATAACTGCACCCGATTGGAGTGAACCTTTTGAGGTGATGTGCGATGCAAGTGACTATGCAGTTGGAGCAGTTCTTGGACAGAGAAAGAACAACATATTTCATATGGTCTACTATGCTAGTAAGACCCTAAATGGTGCTCAACTAAATTATACTACTGCGAAGAAAGAACTTTTGGCTATTGTCTATGGTTTTGAGAAATTTCGATCTTATCTGCTTGGGATGAAGGTGACAGTTTTCACCCTGATCAGGCTGCAATTCGATATCTCGTATCGAAGGATCCTAGATTGATTCGATGGGTTCTTCTACTCCGGGAATTTGATTTAGAGATCAAGGACAGAAAAGGGACTGAAAATCAAGTTGTTGATCATCTATCGCGTTTAGAGGATCCAATTGCTACTTCATAAGACGACATTAATCAATGAGTCTTTTCCCGATGAGCAGCTGTTTGGAGTGCAAGAGGAAGAAGCGTGGTTTTCAGATATTGTGAACTACCTTGTGAGTAATATCATGCCTCCCGACTTGACATACGCTCAAAGGAAGAAGTTTCTGCATGAAGTAAAGTGGAATATGTAGGATGAGCCATTTCTTTTTCGACAAGGAGCTGACCAAATCATCAGAAGATGTATTCCTTATAGCGAAACGGGGGGATCTTGCGAGATTTCCACTCAACGGCTTATAGAGGGCATTATGATGGAGAAAAGACGGCAGCTCGTATTCTTCAAGCAGGTTTCTTTTGGCCAACTTTGTTCAAAGATGCCTATCAGTTCATTTTGAAATATGATCGATGTCAACGTGTGGGTAATATGTCCAAGAGGGATGAAATGCCTCTTAATGTGCTTCTCGAGGTTAAAGTCTTCGATGTTTGGCAAATTGACTTCATAGGGCCATTTGTCTCATATTGTAACAATCAGTGTATCTTGTTGGTGGTTGATTATGTATCAAAATGGGTTGAAGTTAAGGTGTTGCCAACTAACGATGTGAAAGTAGTGCTTAATTTTCTTCACAAGCAGATATTCACAAGATTTGGAACTCCAAGAGTCAAAACCAGTTATGAGGGGTCACATTTTTACAATCACAAGTTCACTGCTATGATGAAAGATATAATGTGAATCATCACATTGCTACGGCTTATCATCCTCAGAAGAATGGTCAAGCTGAGGTATCTAACAGAGAGATCAAGCAAATTTTAGAGAAGGTTGTGTGTCCATCGAGAAAAGATTGGTCTTTGAAGTTTGACGAAGCTGTTTGGGCGTATAGAACACCATACAAGACTCCATTGGGAATGTCGCCATTTCACCTGCTTTATGGGAAGGGCTGTCATTTTCCGGTTGAGCTAGAGCATAAAGCGTATTGGGCTTTGAAGAATTGAATCTGGACTTGGATGTAGCTGGAAAGAAGAGGATGCTTCAATTGAATAACCTCGACGAGTTTCGACTTCAAGCAAATGAAAACAACAAAATGTATAAGGAGAAAGTCAAGAGGTGGCTCGATAGGGGTCTAGTGCTTAAATCATTTGTGTCGGGGCAACAAGTTCTTTTGCTCAACTCTCGTCTCCGTCTTTTTTCTGGAAAGTTGAAGTAAAGGTGGTCAGGGCCATTTGTTGTCAAAACTGTGTTTCCACATGGAGCAGTGGAGATTTTTTAGAATGATTCGGGTCAAGCATTCAAGGTAAATGGTCAGAGGTTAAAGCATTACTATGGTGACACGGCAAACCGCGAGGTGGTTAGTGCCGTTTTGTTGTCCGTTTGATCTCGAGTTTCTACGTCAATCTAAAGATGTAAAGAAATCGCTTCTTGGGAGGCAACCCAATTTTGTTGTACATTAGTAGGTAGAAGAAGCAAGAAGAAAATAAAAAAACACAAAAAATGAAAAAAAAATTGGGGGCCAAATACAGTAGCACGATGCGTCGGCACTGAGGAAGCGGGGCGGCCGCGCTGAAAATCCAGAGACACGGCGTGGCCGCGCTACCTAGCGGGGTGGCCGCGCTGAAATATCAGAAACACGGCGCGCCCACGGTGAGGTAGCGCGCGGTCGCGCTGGTCCCCGAATTCTAAAAAAATATAACAGCTGGGAATTAAAGAAAAAATTGGGGACTTTGATTTAAAATCAATTCCTACCCGAATTTTACTCTTCCACGTCCCAAATTTCCCTCTCCAAATCAAACCCATTATTCCCACTATTCCCATAATCAATTCCCACTTCTATTCCATATCCAATTCTCTTCTCACCTCCTATATATACATACACTTATACGAAAACTTCTCCACCACTTCATAAATACTCAAAACACAATTCTCTCTCAAAAACTTATCTTTTATTCTCTCTTATTCAATCCCTATGGCACCCAAGAGACAAAGAACTCAAGTAAGCAGCAGCATCGCCGATTCTTCGAGTGCGGGTGGTGTGAGGACGAGGTTTTATACTCCCGAGGCTAAAGCGGAGTATACGAGGCTTCTCTTGAAGCCTGTAGCCAAGGAGCGTGGTTTTCTGCCATCGGGGAAGGATGGTAGGTTGTTGGAGATGATTCTGGAGATGGGCTGGGTTTCTTTTTGTGAGGCAGCCTCTGTTGTGCCCATGAGTGTTGTTTGAGAGTTCTATGCTAATGAAAAGGTGGAGAAGAATGGCTTCACTGTGGTTAGGGGGTGACTGTGGAGTACAGTGCTGATGCGAGAAGGAGGGTGATTGAGTAGCCCGCGAGGAGGCCCGGGAAGGACACTTGGAACGATAAGACGCCGGAGGAATTTGATCTGGATCTGATTGTTGCTACTTTGTGCATGCCTGATACTCACTGGAAGTTCAAGAGGGGCATGACCGATTATTCTATGTTCCCTGATTCGAGCATGAACAAGTTTGCCCGCGTATGGAACGCGTTTATTTGTGCTAACATCATGCCATCTTCTTATGTGCATGATGTGACGGTGGATCGTGCACGGCTACTGTGGGGAATTCTTCAGGGCAATTATGTGGATCTTGGGATGGTGATTTACCAGGGTATTCTGAGGTTTTTGAGGGGGAGTACTACGGGGTCTATACCCTATGCGTCCATTGTGAAGAAGTTGTGCGTGGCAGTTGCTGTTCATTGGCCAGTACACGAGCAGCTACGGATTCCGAGTGCTCCAATTGACAGCACCACTTTAGCAACGATGCAAGAGTGGGATGGAGGCACGCCTGATTTGAAGGGGCTTGGATATACTTTTGACCATCTACCTGGTGGGAGGTGATAAATGGCTTTTATACCACTTGGAACGTCTTATAATGGCTTCAATTGGTGTCTTGAAATCAAGTATTTTGTGTATTTGATGCATTTTTCTAGTGTTTGTGCATTTCAGGGTAATAATTGCATTTCTGGAGAGATTTCATCAAGAATAAGCCTTGGCATGTGGTTAGCATAGCAAGCGGGAAGTTAGGAGCAGATTGTAGCGAAGAAACGGGAGAAAAACAGAGCAATTAGAATTATTATTTCGGACTCCTAGTTCTTTTTAACTTCCAACTTCTGAGATATCTGGGTATTATGGGATTCCTATATAAGTAGTTTTGAGAGACGTTTCACAAAGGTTGGATCGTAGTATTAATCGAAGAGCGAGGAGATAAGGAAGAAGACCGTTTTAGCACACCGCAACGAAGAGGAAGCATATTTTCTTGTGATTCTTTATTTCGTTGTAATGTTGGATGGTAGTTTTCTTTACTTTGAACTTATTTACTCTTGTGACGTACTCTGGTTTAATATAAGTAGTTTTAGTTATTATTCTCGTGTGTTATTATCATATTTTCATATGAACCCATGATAATGATGAGTGTTATCATGGGCTAATCGTGATCATGGGGTCGTAATAGATTTATAATGGAATTCTTTAGTTAGTTGTTTAATACCTTAGTGTGTGATGATTGTATGATATCTAGTATTGGTTGTGCTTATTCGTCTTATGTGCGTCGCGAACATATAAGATAGGTTGTTAATCTCTTGTGAAGCGATGGTGGATCTTGAGATTTAGAAATTGCCATGCTAGCATAGGTTCATGTATGAGTATGCATGATTAGTGGGTAGCTCTAACCATTTTATTCGCCCTATGTAATCAAAAGGAATAACTTGTGCTTAAATCGTTATGTTGTCAATTTCTGTAGACATATAGGGACTCAACATAATTGATGCCTATTCAACTTCTATCTTAATTGTGGATGTTTGGTAGAATGGTATTAGTACAATGAAAGTTGGCTTTTATCAGTTTCGTGTTGTTCGATTAATATCATCACTGTTGCATGCTAAGGGTAATAACAATGACTATTGAAGGAAGTAGTAATGAAGTTGTGATCTCATTTGTGTTTTAATATTGTTAATTCAAGTGTTAATTAAGTGCTTAATTCTCATAGTTAATTGTAGTTAATAATTAGTTAATCAAATCTAAGTGTTATTATTTTAACATTGAGAAGTAATCATACATTGGTGAGTGAGTGTAATTGAACATAATTAGTCTGAGTCTCTGTGGGAACGAACTAGAAAGTATTCTATATTACTTGCGAACGCGTATACTTGCATTTATTATTAGCGCGTGTTTTTGCCCTAACAAGTTTTTGGTGCCGCTGCCGGGGACTCGGCGTATTTGTTTAGTTTATGTACTTACCATCAATGGTCATTAGGACTCAGTAATTAAGGCGTGTTACTTATTGTTTCCGGTTGTGTTTCAGGTACCTTAGCGAGTATTTATGCAAACACGTTCTCGTACTCATAAGAGGACTTTAGATACGGATGAGGAGACAGACGAAGTTCTTGATATTCCGGAGAAGATAGAATTTGAAGATTCGGATTCAGGAAGTGAGCAGAAGGAGCCAGAAATCATGGGTGATCGTATAGTTCCGGCAGATCCAGCTCTTATGGACTTTTCTCGGCCTAAAATTGATGATATTCAGGCTAGCATCATGCACCCGGCTATTAAGGCCAATAACTTTGAAATCAAGCCGGGCACTATTCAGATGGTGCAGAATTCTGTTTCTTTCGAAGGTGCTGTGACGGAAGACCCCAACATGCACATAAGGAATTTTGTCGAGATCTGTAGTACTTTCAAATATAATGGTGTGACTGATGAGGCTATCAGGCTGAGGCTTTTCCCATTCTTACTGAGGGATAAAGCTAAGGACTGGTTACATTCTGAACTAGCTGGGTCTATCACTACTTGGCTAGATCTTGTGCAAAATTTGTGGTGAAGTTTTATCAAATGGTGAAGACTGCGGCTATGAGGAGTGCTCTTACTCAGTTTGCGCAACAACCTTCATAATCTATGTGCGAAGCTTGGGAGCGCTACAAGGAAATGTTGAGAAAGTGTCCACATCATGGAATGCCTAATTGGATGGTGATCATTGGTTTCTATAATGGTTTGGGGGCCCAATCTTTGCCTAAGCTCTATGCAGCAGCCGGAGGCGCCTTGTTGGCCAAAAGCTATACTGAGGCTTATAATCTTATTGAGACTATGGCTCCAAATGAGCATCAAAACCCAACTCAAAGGATTATGCCTAGGAAGGTAGCAGGTATTCTGGAAGTTGATACAGCTACAGCTATTGCAGCGCAACTCCAAGCGCTGTCTATGAAGGTCGATTCTCTAGCCACCTATGGAGTCAATTAGATAGCTATGGTCTGTGAGCTTTGTACAGGTTCTTATGCTACGGATCAGTGTTCTCTTGTTAATGAATCTGTTCAGTATGTGAACAATTATCAGCGACCGCAACAGCCTGTGCCAGTTACTTATCATCCTAACAACAGAAATCTTCCAAATTTCAGCTAAAGTAATAATCAGAATGTTATTCAGCAACCATATCAGCAAGGCGTAAGTAAACAGTTCAATCCACCTGGATTCCAGCAGCCGCATCATTATGCTCAAAGGCAATCATATCCTCAATAAGGAGGTGCAGCTCCACCCTCTAGTGCTGATTTTGAGGAACTTAAGCTGTTGTGCAAAAGTCAGGCGATCTCTATCAAGACCTTGGAAAATCAAATCGGTCAAATAGCCAATTCAGTGCTCAATCGTCAACCTGGCACACTTCCCAGCGATACTGAAGTGCCAGGCAGGAAGGAAGCTAAAGAGCAAGTCAAGGCTATTACCTTAAGGTCTGGAAAAGTTGTTGATGCTGAAAAAGCAAAAGAAGGAGAAGCTGAAGTTGGTAATAAAGAAGCTAAGCAAAAGGAGAAAGCGGCGGAACCAAGGAAGACTACTATTGAACACACTCTGCCTAAGGGTAATACAGGGGAGAAACAGCTTTATCCTCCACCACCTTTCCCTAAGAGATTGCAACAATAAAAGCTGGATAAGCAGTTCGGTAAGTTTCTGGAGGTGTTCAACAAATGCCTAGATATGCGAAATTTATGAAGAGTATTCTTTCAAGGAAGGTGAAACTGGATGACCTGGAGACCGTTGCTTTAATGAAAGAATGCAGTGCTGTGCTACAACAAAAGTTACCTCCAAAGCTTAAAGATCTGGGTAGCTTCACCATTTCTTGCATCATTGGCAAGTTGTCTTTTGACAAGTGCCTCTGTGATTTGGGAGTAAATATCAATCTGATGTCGTTGTCGATCTTCAAAAAGTTGAACTTGCCTGATCCAAAACCCACCTACATGTCTCTACAATTGGCTGATCGTTCTATTACATACCCACGAGGCATAGTGGAGGATGTGCTAGTAAAGGTGGATAAGCTCTTCTTTCCTGCAGACTTTGTTATTCTGGATTTCGAGGAAGATAAGAAGATTCCAATAATCTTGGGGAGACCTTTCTTGGCTACAGGTCGTACCTTGATAGATGTGCAGAAAGGTGAACTTACTATGAGGGTGCAGGATCAGGATGTGACATTCAATGTATTCAAAGCGATGAAATTCCCTACAAAAGATTAGGAGTGCTTAAAAGTGGATTTGATTCATTCTGCGGTTACTTCAGAACTTGATCATATGCTAATGTCTGATGCATTAGAGAAAACCTTAGTGGGGGATTTTGACAGTGATGATGAGGATGGCAATGAGCAACTACAATATCTAAATGCTTCTCCTTGGAGGCGAAAGCTAGACATGCCATTTGAAACTCTTGGTACTTCAGACCCCAAAAATGCTGACGGAAAGCTCAAACCATCTATTGAGGAAGCACCTACCTTGGAGCTTAAACCATTGCCTGAACACTTGAGGTATGCTTTTTAGGTGATGAATCTACTCTACCTGTAATTATTGCATCTGACCTTTCAGGTAGTGAGGAGGACAAGCTCTTGAGAATCTTGAGAGAATTCAAATTGGCTATCGGATGGACTATAGGAGACATCAAGGGGATCAGCCTTTCATACTGCATGCATAAGATTCTGCTAGAGAAGGGTAGTAAGCCGACTGTTGAGCAACAGCACAGACTTAATCCTATCATGAAAGAAGTGGTGAAGAAAGAAATTCTGAAATAGCTGGATGCAGGAATCATTTATCCTATTTCTGACAGTTCTTGGGTGAGCCCCGTGCAATGTGTACCTAAGAAAGGAGGTTTACTGTGGTAGCAAATGAGAAGAACGAGCTCTTCCCCACTCGAACAGTCACAGGATGGAGGGTATGTATGGACTACAGAAAGTTGAACAAGGCCACGAGGAAGGATCACTTCCCTCTTCCATTTATTGATCAGATGCTTGACAGGCTGGCCGGTCACTAGTATTATTATCTTCTGGATGGTTATTTGGGGTATAATTAGATATGTATTACACCAGAGGATCAAGAAAAGACTACCTTCACTTTTCCATTTGGCACATTTGCTTTTCGCAGAGTTTCGTTTGGCTTATGTGGCGCACCGGCCACTTTTCAGAGATGTATGATGGCTATATTCTCTGATATGATTGGAAATTATGTCGAGGTGTTCATGGAAGACTTCTCCATCTTTGGACATTCATATGATGAATGTTTGAATAATCTTCGTGCAGTACTCAAAAGGTGTGTGGAAACTAATTTGGTGCTCAATTGGGAAAAATGTCACTTTATGGTGCGTGAAGGCATTATTCTTGGGCATAAGGTCTCTAGTAAGGGTCTCGAGGTGGACAAAGCCAAGGTAGGAGTCATTGAAAATCTTCCACCACCTATTTCTGTGAAAGGAATCTATAGTTTTCTTGGTCATGCGGGTTTTTATAGGCGTTTCATCAAGGACTTTTCAAAGATATCTAAGTCATTGTGCAACTTGCTTGAGAAGGATGTGCCTTTCAAATTTGATGATGAATGTGTGACGGCATTCGAGACTCTCAAGAAGAGTTTGATAACTGCACCAGTTATTACAGCACCTGACTGGACAAAGCCTTTTGAGATGATGTGTGATGCGAGTGATTATACGGTGGGCGCAGTTCTTGGGCAGCGCAAGAATAATCTCTTTCATGTGGTCTACTATGCTAGCAAAACCTTAAATGGAGCTCAAATGAACTACACCACTACTGAGAAGGAGCTCTTGGCTATAGTCTTTGGTTTCGAAAAATTTTGATCTTATTTGCTTGGGACAAAGGTGACAGTGTTCACTGATCATGCGGCCATTCACTATTTGGTTTCCAAGAAGGATTCGAAGCCCAGACTCATTCGTTGGGTGCTCTTGCTACAGGAATTTGAGTTAGAGATCAAGGATCGAAAAGGTACTGAGAATCAAGTAGCTGACCATCTCTCTAGATTGGAGAATCCCGAGTCTACTTCACATGATAAGACTTTGATCAATGAATCTTTTCTGGATGAGCAGTTGTTCGCAGTTCAGGAGGAAGAGCCATGGTTCGCAGATATTGTGAATTATCTTGTCAGTAATATAATGCCTTCTAATTTGAATACAGCTCAAAAGAAGAAGTTTCTGCATGAGGTAAAGTGGTATATGTGGGATGAACCGTATTTGTTTAGATATGGAGCTGACCAGATCATCAGGAGATGTATCCCATTCTGTGAGACGGAGGGGATATTACGAGACTAGCACTCCACAGTTTATGGTGGATATTATGGTGGTGAGAAGACGGCAGCTCGTATTCTACAAGCAGGTTTTTTCTGGCCTACATTGTTTAAGGATGCTCATCAGTTCATTTTAAAGTGTGATCGTTGCCAAATAGTGGGAAATCTTACGAGAAAGGATGAGATGCCGTTAAATGTGATGCTTCAAGTCGAGGTCTTTGATGTTTAGGGAATCGATTTCATGGGGCCATTTGTCTCGTCCTGCAATAATCAGTACATCTTGATGGCAGTCGATTATGTCTCAAAATGGGTAGAAGTCAAAGCTCTTCCGACGAATGATGCAAATGTAGTGTTGAAATTTCATCATAAGCAGATTTTCACAAGGTTTGGAACGTCATGAGTAATCATAAGTGATGAAGGGTCGCATTTCTGCAACCGTAAGTTCACTTCTATGATGCAACGCTATAATGTGAATTATCGTGTTGCTACTGCCTATCATCCGCAAACGAATGGTCAAGCGGAAGTGTCTAATAGAGAAATTAAGCGCATTTTAGAGAAGGTTGTTTGTTCGTCAAGGAAGGATTGGTCTTTAAAGCTCGATGAAGCTATTTGGGCTTACAGAACAGCATATAAGACTCCACTTGGGATGTCCCCGTTTCAACTTGTGTATGGTAAGGGATGTCATTTACCTGCGGAGCTTGAGCATAAGGCTTATTGGGCATTAAAGAAGTTGAACCTGGATCTAGATGCAGCTGGAAAAAAGCGAATGCTTCAGCTAAATGAACTTGATGAATTTCGACTCCAAGCGTACGAGAACAACAAAATGTATAAGGAAAAAGTGAAAAGGTGGCACGACAGGAAGTTATATCCTAAGTCATTTGTGCCGGGGCAGCAAGTTCTTTTATTCAACTCTCATCTCCGACTTTTTCCTGGGAAGTTGAAATCAAGGTGGTCTGGACCTTTTATTGTAAAAACTGTGTTTCCTCAAGGAGCGGTGGAGATTTTTGAGAATGATCCAGACCAAGCATTCAAGGTTAATGGTTAGCGTTTGAAGCATTACTATGGGGACACGGAAAACCGGGAAGTGGTTAGTGCCGTTTTATTGTCAACTTGATTAAGGTACGTACGTCAAGCTAATGACGAAAAAAAAGCGCTTCTTGGGAGGCAACCCATGATTTGTTGTTACAGGAACACTTAGAAGTTAGTAACCTATCCAAAACCACAAAAAAATCAAAAAAACAGGGCAAGGAATTTTTTTTTCCAGTAGAGCCCTGAGCGCCCGCTCAGCTCTGCTGAGCGACCGCTCAGCAAGCTGGGCGCCCGCTCAGCTTTGCTGAGCGACCGCTGAGGGCCCGACTGGGAGAAATTTTTTTAAGTCTTATAAAATCAAAAAATAAAATCTAAAAAATAAAAAAACAAAACACAGCCTCATTACCCACGACTTATTTCCCCATTATCCCATGTTTTTAACCTTCAAACCCACTCCTAATCAAATTTTACCCTAATCTCTACCCTATATATACATACAACTATTCCATATACTCCCCATACACTTTCAAATCTTAAACTCTCTCCCATATTCAAAAACACAAATCTTAAACACTTTTTCTCAGTTTCGATGGCACCCAAGAGATCTAGGACTATTGATAGCAGCAACACTGTCCCTATTGCTAATTCTTCAAGGGGTACTGCTGCGAGACCTCGTTTGTTTGATAGGGCTGCTGAGGAGGAGTATACTAGGCTTCTGGGAAAGCCGATTTTGAAGGAGAGGGGATTCTTAACATCGGGGAGGGATGGGGAGTTGTTGTCAATGATTGCTGAGAAGGGTTGGATTGCTTTATGTGAGTCTCCTGAAGCAGTTCCGATGACCGTTGTTCGCGAGTTCTCTGCAAACACGAAGGCTGAAAAGAATGGTTATTCTGTTGTGCGGGGGATGACGATGGATTATCACCCTGCGGCAATTCACCGTATGATTGGGCAGCGACAGAGGATGCCCACGGAGGAGAATTGGAACGAGAAGACTGCTGAGGATTTTGACTTGGATTTGATTTGTGCTACTCTCTGTAGGCCGGGCACAGTTTGGACCTTTAAGACTGGGACTAACGAGTATCGCCATTTTCCGACGATTGCGATGAATAGGTATGCCCGTGCATGGAATGCTTTTATTTGTGCTAATATTCTGCCTACTTCACATGCACATGAGGTCACAGTTGAGAGAGCACAGTTGTTATGAGGTATTTTGAATGAAGAGTACTATGTGGACCTTGGTGAGTTCATCTACCAAGGAATTCTGAAGTTTTTGAGGGGAGCTAAGCACATGAACATCCCTTATGCATCCATGATTACAAAGCTTTTCCGAGCAGTGGGAGTTCAGTGGTCGTCTCACGAGAAGTTGCAATTGTCGGCCGCTCCCATTGACCCCGGGACTCTGAATGTGATGCAGGAGTGGACTGGTGGAGATCCCGAGGAGCATGGGCTGGGTTATCGTCTTCCAGGAGGGCGTCCAGTACGCGGTGCTACCATGGCAAGACCGGGGCGTGATGAGGCTAGTTCTTCTAGAGCTCAGGAGGGTGCTGGGATGGCTGATGCCCAGTATAGGAGGCTGTCAAGGAGGATGGATGCTATGTACGAGACGCAGAGCAGGTTTGCTCAGGAGCTCACCCTTGCGCTTGGGACTGCTTTTAGAGGCCTTGGAGCTGACATCCAGTGGCCAGTTTTTGGTGAGGAATCTGCATATCCGCCTCCTGATACTCCACCCTCTGAGGGTGATGATGATGATGATGATCTCTCTGAGTAGGTATACCCTATGTTCCTTTCTACTACCTTCACTAGGGACAGCGAAGATTTTAAGTTTGGGGGTGGTAGTTGAGGAATATTTTGTGTGTGTCATATATTTGCATATTCATGATAGTTTAGTTCATATAGTTGCATATTTTTTTCCATATAGTTTTTTTTTATTTTATAGATTTATTTATCATGTCATGTAGCTCATGCATACACAATGATCCCTTTTGCGTTGCTTTGCCTATTAATTTGTGATGTTGATGCGAGTGTAGTGATAGCGTTAAAGTAAAGTTGAGTCTTGTAGGTTGACATGCATGCTAGAAACACTTGTAATTTCACTAAATCTTAGAGAATGCTTAGGGACTAGATTGTTGTTATGGTTTGATGGTTTTCGAGGTTAACATATTGATTATGCTTAGAATTTATAATAGGTTCTTAGTGATTAAAAGCATGAAAAGAAAAATTGGAGTAAAAAGTGGAATTCATTGCTAATAGTGGCTAGGCGTCAAATGACTAGTAGCCGGCTCGTATTTTTATGCGAGTAGTCTAGGGTTGAGCAAGATGGAGCGAAACGCACTTGCTCAGAAATTTTGAAAAAAATGAAGAAAAAAAATAATAGAAAAAGAAAAGAAAAGAAAAAAATAGAGAGTTAATGCATAATTGATCACGAGTGGGCTCTTTGGTATTCGAGTTATTAAGTTCTTAGGGGACTTTGTGCCTAGTGACCTAAGGCTTTTATAGTCTGGGATCCACTAACCTAACGCTCGCTACATGGATGTCATTGCATAAGTCTTTTGTGGACCTCACTCATTGCACGGTCAAATAAGCATTTATTTGTGTGATAAATAAAAAGCATGATTCCGTAATAAGCTCCAGTAATCTTGAAG
The DNA here is from genome assembly GCF_009905375.1 of Apium graveolens. Classification (NCBI taxonomy): domain Eukaryota; kingdom Viridiplantae; phylum Streptophyta; class Magnoliopsida; order Apiales; family Apiaceae; genus Apium; species Apium graveolens. Next base: position 45,246,259 of record NC_133655.1, on the reverse strand, counting down.
TGTTATAAGTCATTTTGTGCCTAGAATTTTATTCTTCGTATAATCATGTGATTACCTTGAGGATAGTCAAGTTATGATAATTGATCTAGTTTCGAAGCATATCTGTTAAGCATCTGCACATGTTTTCGGTGGAATGTTAGTTTGCATGATTTGATTGATCTTTGTTCGCCTAATTGTATTTGTTGAGAGGTCGTAAGTTGGTTGGTTTGGTCATAGTAAGGGGGATCATTGCATTTCATATAGATTGCATTCATGCATGTTTTTGTTTTGTTTTTGAGTCTGTGACGCTTGAGGACAAGCATCGATTTAAGTTTGGGGGTGTGATAAGTGGCATTTTATACCACTTGGAACGTCTTATAATGGCTTGAATTGGTGTCTTGAAATCAAGTATTTTGTGTATTTGATGCGTTTTTCTAGTGTTTGTGCATTTCAGGGTAATAATTGCATTTCTGGAGAGATTTCATCAAGAATAAGCCTTGGCATGTGTTTAGTATTGCAAGCGGGAAGTTCGGAGCAGATTGCAGCGAAGAAACGGGAGAAAAACAGAGCAGTTTCCAGTAGGGGTCTGAGCGCCCGCTCAGCTCTGCTGAACGACCGCTCATGAAGCTCAGCGCCCGCTCAGGAATGCTGAGCGGCCACTCAGGGACGGAAAATTAGAATTATTATTTCGGACTCCTAGTTCTGTTTAACTTCCAACTTCTGGGATATCTGGGTATTATGGGATTCCTATATAAGTATTTTTGAGAGACGTTTCACAAAGGTTGGATCGTAGTATTAATCGAAGAGTGAGGAGATAAAGAAAGAAGGCCATTTTAGCACACCACAAGGAAGAGGAAGCATATTTTCTTGTGATTCTTTATTTCGTTGTAACGTTGGATGCTAGTTTTCTTTACTTTGAACCTATTTACTCTTGTGACGTACTCTGGTTTAATATAAGTAGTTTTAGTTATTATTCTCGTGTGTTATTATCATATTTTCATATGAACCCATGATGACGATGGGTGCTATCATGGGCTAATCATGATCATGGGGTCATAACGGATTTACTATGGAATTCTTTAGTTAGTTGTTTAATACCTTAGTGTGTGATGATTGTATGATAGCTAGTATTGGTTGTGTTTATTCGTCTTATGTGTGTCGCGAACATATAAGATAGGTTGTTAATCTCTTGTGAAGCGATGGTGGATCTTAAGATTTAGAACTTGCCATGCTAGCATAGGATCATGTATGAGTATGCATGATTAGTGGGTAACTCTAACCGTTTTATTCACCCTATGTAATCAAAAGGAATAACTTGTGCTAAAATCGTTATGTTGTCAATTTCTGTAGACATATAGGGACTTAACATAATTGATGTCTATTCAACTTCTATCTTAATTGTGGATGTTTGGTAGAATGGTATTAGTACAATGAAAGTTGGCTTTTATCAGTTTCGTGTTGTTCGATTAATATCATCATTGTTGCATGCTAAGGGTAATAACAATGACTATTGAAGGAAGTAGTAATGAAGTTGTGATCTCATGTGTGTTTTAATATTGTTAATTCAAGTGTTAATTAAGTGTTTAATTCTCGTAGTTAATTATAGTTAATAATTAGTTAATCAAATCTAAGTGTTATTGTTTTAACATTGAGAAGTAATCATACATTGGTGAGTGAGTGTAATTGAACATAATTAGTCTAAGTCTCTGTGGGAACGGACTAGAAAGTATTCTATATTACTTGCGAACGCGTATACTTGCGTGTATTATTAGCGCGTGTTTTTGCCCTAACATGAGGCTAGCTACTGGGCCACTCAGACGAGCAGGACTGCGTAGAGATCTTAGCTAGGCGAGGAGGCTGGTCCATCGCAGCAGGAGCAGGAGGAAGCAGGAGCGGATATTGGGGCCGGTATGAGCATCGTACAGTATAGGCATCCAGCGAGGAGGATGGATGTGATGCATGACATCCATAGTCGGTTTGCACGTGATCTCACCCCGGCACTAGGGACTGCATTCAGATCCACGGGTGTCAACATCCAGTGGTCAGTATTTGTGAGGCCTCCGTGTATCCACCTCCAGACATGCCTGACACTCCACCCATTGGGGGTGAGGATCCTGATTCCGAGTAGGTATGCCCGATTTTTTACTATTACCTTTACTGAGGACAGTGAATATTTTAAGTTTGGGGGTAGTAGTTGAAGGAATATATGTGTGAGTCACATATAGTTTGCATATTCCTGATAGTTTAGAGCATATAGTTGCATATTTTGCCTTGCAATTTTTTTTATTATTTTTGTAGTTTTTATGATAGTTTGTTCATATAGTTTATGCATTTGCATAATAACATGATCTCTTAGATGATTTTTTCCGATTGACTTGTGATATTGATGCTAGTGTAGTGATGTCGTATTTAGTGATGTTAAATCTTGTCGGATTGATTTGCATGCTAGAGACAATTATATTTCACTAAGTCTTATGGGTTGCTTGAGTGCTAGATCATGGTCATGGTTTGTTTTTTTATCAAGCTTTAATTGCTTGTTTATATTTAGAATTTAGGATATTCTCTTAATGATAAATAACATGGATTTTTAAAAATTGGAGAAATTTGATTTCATTGCTAGTTGTTGTGGCTAGGTATCGATTGGCTAGTAGCCGGCTCATATTTATATGAGTAATCTAGGGTTGAACGAGATAGAGCGAAACGCACTCGTTCAGAAATTTGTGAAAAAAATAAAAAAAGAAAAAGAGAAAAATAGAAAAAAATAAGTGTTATGTATAATTGATTACGAGTGGGCTCTTTAGTACTCGAGTTATTAAGTTCTTAAGGGACTTTGTACCTAGTGACCTAAGGCTTTTATAGTCTGGGATCCGCTAACCTAACGCTCGTTACATGGGTACTATTGTATAAGTCTTTTGTGGACCTCACTCTTTGCACGGTCAAATAAGCATACTAGTGTTATTTTGTTGTGAATAAAAGCATGAATCCATATAACATCTCTAACTTGGAAATTTGGGGAGTGCATTATTTAATACTCCCTCTGTCCTTTTCGGTTGTTTATATTTTTGAGATAGTGTCCGGCACACATTTTAAGGTGCATATAAAGTATAGTTCTGTAAAAAAAATTACAATTTTATTTTTCTGAATAAAAATTAAAACATTCAACTTTTATTCAGAAAAAAGAAAATTATAAAAATAAGTTACATAACTATAATTTTTATGCACCTTAAAATGTGTGTCGGACACTTTCTCAGAAATGTAAACAATTGGAAGGGACTGAGGGATTATTTAATAATATTTGTTGTTGGTGGGATTCAAATTTTTAAACTTATTTGTATATCTCTAAATAATAACACAAAGATTTGTTGTCAAAGGGATTCGAACATGTGAGATTGAGTTTTAATATTCAGATCTAACGATTCTGATTATTTGATTAAGAAGATCTGATAGTCGTGAGATGGGAAAATCAAAATGGAGTTTGAACCATATTATATCTCATTCTGGTTATTATAGCTTAGTATAGATATATTTACTTTGTCTATAAGAATTACGAAATTAAGAAAAGGGTTGCTCACGAGATGCATGTTAAATTGTTTAACTATAGATTGAAAAATGTAATAATCTTGTCATCATTCTTAATAGAGTTAATTTCACTTTGCAACCCCCACCTTTCAATTAAAATCAAAATAGTATATCTACTTTGTAAAACACAGTTTGCAACCCTTAACTTTCAATAGTATCTTCAACATGCATCCCTTCCAGTTATAAAAATTAAAAATGAGATGTTAATATTAATAATTTAAATTTCAAATCAATAAAAAAATTTATTTTAATGATAATTTTATATGAAAAAAATTATACCCACCCGTTCTTTACTTTGGTGACAGAAAATCGGCACGAATTTTAAAATTTTCGTAAAGTATGCACGATTAAATAATTTTAATTATTTTTTATTTTAAATAAAAATATAATGTTTAATTTTTTATCTAGAAAAAGAAAATTTTAAAAATAAATTATAGAATAAATTTTATAGTAGCCTTAATGTGTGTCAAGCACGAGGAAAAAATAAGTAAAAAATCAGGGAGTAGCTATTTTCCATTAGTAATGCTCTAAATTAATCATAATGTTAAATACTTAAAATATATTTATCAAGCAAAATATATATTTTTATGTATAATCATAAAGTTTCTAAATATATTTATATTTTAAAATTTTAAAAATTATATTGAGTAAAATATAAAATAATTGATATTAATATTAATTTGAAATTCTAAATTTTAGTTTAATTTAAAAAAATAAAATTATTATTTAAATATTATGTTAAATTTCAATTTTACTCTTCAAAATATAATATTTTTAACAAAATATTTAAAGGGATGCATATTGGATTTGATGTCTAAAGTTAGGGGTTGTAAACTGTATTTTTGAAAGTAAGTATATAGTTTTGTTATTGAATGAAAGGTAGGGGTTGTAAAATGGAATTAACTCTTCTTAATAATATATATTTTTACGGAGAATTCGACCTTCAAATTGGAAGAGAAATAAATACCGATAATAAATATAAATTATATTCAAGGATTAAGATAATAATATATTATGGAATTTCACGTGATAACTTGTTAAAAATATATTAAAAAAGGTAATAATCATGTCATCATTCTTATTAATATATAATTCTACTAAGAACTCGACCTTTAAATTCGAAGAAAAATAAATAACGATGATAGATAAAAATAATATTGGAAATGAGTAAACTTTTGGGTTTAAAAGTTCATGACCAGCATCATCAAATGAATTTAAGCTTGACTTTTCAGTCTTATATTGTGTTTATTGATTTGGTTTCATCTTTCACTGAAACTAGTTTTGTAGCCCCTGCAAGTCACCTGCGTGATCTAACAGTATTTATTTTAGCATTTGTATACATGTCTGTAAAATGGAATTTATTCGGCTGTGAAAATATTTCTGTTTGCACATTAATCTTTGTTGTAAGGATGAGTTTGTTTCCGTTTATATTTTTAGTCACAGTCATTTTTTAAATTCAAATGTTAATGAACTATATGTACATGTTATTTAGTTAAACAAAATATGCTGTGGTGTGAGATACACTTTTTTTCAATTTTCTATGCTACCTTCTTAAATTATGTACTTGAAAATGTTTGAGCTTTTTGGATTCTACTCATGATGCCATATAACATGGAAATTCTGACAAAATAATAAAATTATTTAACATATAAAATGTGATAATATTACTGATATGGAATAAAAACAACCATAATTACGGAGTTAATGTCGCATTAATTAGATCTGATTTGGTCCAAAGGAAAAGTCCAATTAATAAGGCTCAAAACCCTAATTATTTATTAATTTTTTCATTAATAAAGGGGTTAATTAAGCATATAACAAGTAGCCTCCAAGCAAGCTAAATTCAAAAGGAAACTAATTTCTGCTTTCAATGACTCCAAAGTCCAATCCCACCAAGTCTCCCAATTCTACCAAAATCCTTAGACTTTCAATATCTATATAAAGGGTCTTGCTCTTCAATTTTAGAACAACATTTTGAAAAAGAGCTCCATATGTCATCACCATGATACCCCGTATTGGATCACAAATTTAGGCGTCACAAAGTCGCAAAGGCGGTCTACAAGCCACGAGGCCATTACCTAAAATGTCATTTTAGACTCAGTCCTCGAAGGACATCAAAGTCACTACGTTCTTGGTGTGTTGTTGAGTGGCATTTATGACACTTTATAACGCTTTATTAAGCTTTGAATTGGTGTATTTGTACTCAATTTATTGGTATTTTAATGTATTTTCTAGTTTTTTTGCATTTCAGGCATTAATCCGGGATTCAGGTGAATTAGCATTATTTTGGTGCTAATATGGTGTTAGGATGGTGTCCATGGAATAAAACTCGGGAAACCAACTCATTGCAACAAGAATTGAAGAAAAGAAGAATTTTCTCCAGGAGCACGGCGCGCTCGCGCTAACATAGCGCGCGCCCGCGCCCAAACTATAAAGATGCAGCGCGCCCGCGCTGATGAAGTGCGCGCTGATGAAGCATGCGGCCGCGCTAGTTCCGGATGTTAAAATCCTGATTCTACTTGGCTTCTAATTGGAGGACTTCTACTTTGCATGGGTTGCTATATATACCTAAATAAAAGACATTTTGTGACGGCCTCAACCCCGGGGTCAGGAGTTGACGTCATCAACAATCACCATAACAAACATAATATAAACAATTCCAAGATAGAATATAAATACGACCCCTAATTCCAAGATCTTTTCCAGGTTTAAGTATGACTTAGGTTACTCAACTAACACAACTCAAATTACCTTACACAATCCTGACCACTAATTTAATGCAGCAACTCAACAGACCTCATCTGGTCTGAATGCAACTACCTCAGAGGAGGCTGACACGAAAGGAACTGGAACTCTGCCCTGACTACCACTGAAGAATCTCCTAAGTATCTGCAATACATATATAAAACATTTTGCAAGGGTGAGCAATCAATTGCTCAGCAGTACCACTATATGAATAATAATCAAAAACAGTTTATGATAAACAATTATAGGAACAGAAATCATAACTTGCTAGAAACAAGTAAAACATGTGTGAACTGGATATCAAAACTAGCATGCTCTGTAAAACCAAATCATTAGTTGTGTGTTGTGCATAAATATCAATTTAAATTTTAGCATGCTTCTTTCGTTTTCAAATCTTCTGTCTCATCGCAAGACCCATAAAACCATTTGTCCCGTTACGGGGACCCAAAATCATTTGTTCCGTTACGGAAACCATAAAACTTATCCCATCACAGGATCTATAAAACTTGTCCCATCACAGGATCTATAAAACTTGTCCCATCACAGGACCTATAAAACTTGTTCCTCTCCGGGAACCTCAAAATCATTTGCTCAGATATAAAATTATTGGATGATCCCTGGTGAGACAGCTGATCAGGCTATCCTATGAAACTTGTTCCGGAACTCAGAGACTAGCTAGGTCTCTATCACGCTGGGCTGGTGGTTATGACAGGGTGCGCAACCACTTCGCCTCTTACGCTAACTTCCAGGCCGTTACGGGCCTTCTGCGCACACTCATCCAATTATCTGATCATTTTTATCCAGTTTTCCAAATCACTTACCTATCTCTTATCAAAACAATTATAACATAGCACATTTTCCAAAACATTTTCATTTTATTCAGAACTTAGAGATAGGCATTTTCAGAAGTTACTTTTCCCCCAAAACACAAGTTAACAAAATAATTTGAATCCAGGGGATACGTAACTTAAATCGTTCTGTTCCAGTACGTAATTTAAATCAACAATTATTCATATATACTGAACCGTAAAAGATTTGTTCAGGGGTACTTGCCTTGCAGAGCTTTACAACTAATACCGATTGACCTTGAGCCGACACGGACACTCAGGCTTTAACGTCTAACCACTAGATTACCCTGGATTTGACTTCAACACTCAGGTCCTTCGATTGGAACCTTACTGAGCTCGTCGACTGTCCACTAGGCTATCCAACATCAACTCTTGGGCTTTCCGACTAGCACCTACAAAGTCGAAACACCCTAACTTAGACCTTCGATTATGCTTGACATATCCTCGCTAACAATCTACCCGAACGTTAACAAAACCCAACTCGTAACATATTCAATATTATAATACACGTATCAATTAGGGTTCACATCTTTGAAAGTCGGTTCAGCGTTCATTTTCATAAAATATGTATATCTGTCTTTCTTTTTCAAAATTAGGGTTATCGGTTTCGGCAAAACATTACATCACAACACATAATCAGGTTTCGTACAAAATAGTTACATGTAACCGATCGACGTTCCGATAGTCATTGGGTACGGCCTCGAATTTCCGTAATTTAATTTTCCAAAAATCGGGCAGCACCTCCTTTAATTATCGGACTACCCGTCGAACATCCCGACGTCAAATCAATCACAACAACCCAACCCAATCCAAATTCCAACCACCGACTTCAGTCAACAACAATTCAAAAATTCACCAATACCACTTAAATACAATTATTAATTATCAGTCCCATTTTATAATTTTAATCTCATTTTATAGTTTTATTCGCAATTCGCATTTTAAATCGTATTTTGTATTTTAAATTGTAGGACTCAGAACAACGTCATCATAGTCCACCGTCGGCTCGCCGAGGCTCATCGCCGACGGCGATAAAATTTACGGTTTCCCGTTATACCGGGCCTCCTACGTAAATTTCACCGATAATTATCGATTAAATCTCCCAACATCGTATAATTTATTTCACAAACCAATCAATTATTTAATAATTGCACATTTAAACAATATAAAAATATACGAGTCGTTATAATCTTCCCCCCTTAAAAAGATTCTGTCCTCAGAATCTGATTTTTAACCAAACAAGTGAGGATATTTGTCAAGCATATCTGACTCTAAATCCCAAGTAGATTCTTCTATTCGAGGATTCATTCAAAGCACACTCACTAAGGATATAAACTCATTCCTAAGGACTCACTCATAACGATCTAGGTTCTGGGTCGATCATTCCACGCAAAACAATTTGGATGAGAGCCCATTGGTTCCTACTCAATGGCTTAGTTCAAACCAAGAACATATCGCTTTAACAATGACATGTAGGACACACTATAAATGTTTGCAACTATAATAACAATGCTAACTCATGAGCACTTCATCTATCCTCTTCGATACCTCCAATGGGTACATATATTTAGGGCTCAACTCGCCCCTTCTAACTAAACCTAACCAATTTCTTTCAAGGTGAAATTTTGTCAATACCCACGATCCTACCTTTAGATCCATACTCTTTCGATGCAAATCCATCTTCTTTCTTTGTCCATCCCAAACTACGTCAACTCTTTTTCGAATTAACACCACTACGTCCTTGGTGCGGCGAATTTATTCAGGATCTTACAACATTTCTACTCCCACTTTCTCTCAGTAGGGGGAAACTCACACTTATGCTCACACAGGGCTTCGCAAGGTAGCATTCCCTACTAACATGATAATTATTAATATAGAGGACTTAATCAATGGTAGGTGATTACCACAGTTTCCTTTTAGATTCAAACTATATACTCTCAACATACCTTATATTGCCTGAATCGTCCTTTCACTTCGACCTTTCGTCTACAAATGATAAGCGGTGCTCATTTTCAATTTGGTTTCCAAACATTCGAACAACTCTTGCTTCTCTCCATCAGTTAAGACTAGAAAGTAATCTCATATCTTCACTTCTTCTCGCCTTCAGATATTTGAACTTCACATTCCACTTTTTCCCTATTCCTTTATTAACTCCTTAGCGATTTTAATCACATTCAATCCTTTCCTTCTATACAGGGCATCTGTTACTACACCGGCCTTGCTTAAATGTTCGTTAATGGAATAATCGGAATCATTTGTTACTCTCAGCTAAAATTTATACTTAAACTTAATATATAGTTGTTTTTCTTCTAATCTTCGTAGGGAAATCTTTGGGCGTTTCACATGGACATCCCTGGTCCTTGGATAGCTGAGGATGTTATCAATAAATACCATCATGCTTATTCAAGAACTCCTTATACACCATGTTCACTAACTGATACATTTGTTAATCCAAATAACATTATCAAAAATTGTGATGCCCATATTTCGTTTTAACTGCAGTCTTCGATACGTTCTCCGGCTGGATCTTAAGTCAATCCCCGAGAAATAACACACTCCTTGAATTAGGTTACATAATTAATTAATTCTTGATATGGTTACTGATTCTTGTTCGCCACTTTATTAAACTCCCGATAATCATTACACACTCTTATCATTTCATTCTTCTTTTCAGCAACATTTCTGGCATAACCCAAGGGACTATATCTGATATGCTCACCTTTCTTACTAATATCTTTTACAATTATCGAGCTAATTATTTCGTCCCACTAATCTTCAAAGAACTCCAGGCATTCATATATTACTCAACTTTCCTCAGCTCAAGCATTATCTTCTTCATATCTTTACACATGGTGGATCTACTTGATACCCTTAGCTTATTAACTTCTTTCTTCGCATGATTGGAAGAGCTTCTTATCCTGCTCCTTCCTTTAGCAATTCACTCCATTAGTGACTTCCATACACTTTACTATTCGCTTTTCCCAAATTAATCCTTGCCTTATGACAGGACAACCAATTCGTTACTAAAATCGTATCAAACTCCTCTAGCTTTAAGGGTGTCAGATCAGCTACACTACGTCCGAATTCTAACCGCTCGATCTTTTGGTTACTCTGGAAGTTCTACCTCTAGCCATGTTGGGTATTGGACCTTGGGATGTAGTACCTTGAGTAACCATTCCACAACTCCTTGCAATATGCCCAACCTTCCTATAATGGTAACAAATAACTCCTAGATTTTCTGGATTACACTCCAACGCAGCCTGACCCTTATGACCGCATTCAAAACATTGAACATTCTTTGTTTTCGAATTTGAAAACCACGTTAGCATTTAACTTCATATAATTGGAACCGACTTCTATATAACTGACCATTAACTGATAAAATTAACCAACTCTTCCTTTTAATTGACCAATTGGAGTATCATCCGAAACACTACTAACACATCATAGTATACGTTGTATCTTTAAAAGTAGGGTATTTTCCAAAAAAATTGGCAGCATTTCCTCTATATTACTGACTACCAGTCGGACTCAAGCCGACACCAACAATTAACCAACAACCATATCAATTTATCAACATCAACCAAACCACCAACAAGCATACTAACCATCTTTCATCACTCAACTCCACGGTTCACAATACTGTGACACATAACATGTTAATAATCATATGTATCACTAACCAATATAATAAAACGGGGTTGGCTATTTCCGCCAAAATTACCAACAAACAACCTCGCAAACTAGGTCAACTTAAGGACCTCTGATAGGCCTACTAGTCCAAGTTTCAGCCAACCATTCTTCTAAAGGCGGTTCCCTATCATTTGTCATAGACTCGACAACCATTGAATTAACTTTTATAAGACAATAACCTTTTCCAATGGATCACAAATCCTTTCTATTGTCGTCATTCAAAAATAGCAACCAGATATAGAACTTTTATTTCTCCTGACGGTCAATTCTTCGCTTACTTTCCATAACTAGGACGATCTGACCACAGTGATTACCGAAGGAAATTCATTGCCATAAAATACCAAATAAAATTTCGAAATCAGGATAATTCATTCTATAAGAAACATGAAGGAAATGCGGATATGACTGGGAGCAACCATACAAGTACGTAAGATGGCCAATCTTAGTACTATACAGTTTACAACACATAATTTGGTGGCGTCCCACCAGACCCTTTGTCACACAGACAAATAGTCACATCATATGTATTGTTTGCCCCAATCAACCGATAGAACCTCAGTACTAATCCACATTCACTATGAGACTCGTCTATCATGGCAGCCTCTAACTATTACCCTTCCACCTAAACTTTCATGATCAGATTCGCTCGCTCGAGAAAAGAAACTAGAAATCTCAACTAGACATTGCCAATGACACCTATATATAGGGGATAGGGGAGATTTACTAAAAGCTAGGGCAGTTCCAGCCAATCCCCAACAAATATCAGGGTTACGCCTTCGAACCCTTGACTAAACCCACAGACTCGCTCCTCTGGTTGAGTTGTTGACTCATATTTATATAAAATAAACCTTCTTGCACTCTTCTGACTCTATTCCTAACCTAAATCAGGGACTCAAACCTATAGCTCTGATACCAAGTGTGACGGCCTCAACCCCGGGGTCAGGAGTTGACGTCATCAACAATCACCATAACAAACATAATATAAACAATTCCAAGATAGAATATAAATACGACCCCTAATTCCAAGATCTTTTCCAGGTTTAAGTATGACTTAGGTTACTCAACTAACACAACTCAAATTACCTTACACAATCCTGACCACTAATTTAATGCAGCAACTCAACAGACCTCATCTGGTCTGAATGCAACTACCTCAGAGGAGGCTGACACGAAAGGAACTGGAACTCTGCCCTGACTACCACTGAAGAATCTCCTAAGTATCTGCAATACATATATAAAACATTTTGCAAGGGTGAGCAATCAATTGCTCAGCAGTACCACAATATGAATAATAATCAAAAACAGTTTATGATAAACAATTATAGGAACAGAAATCATAACTTGCTAGAAACAAGTAAAACATGTGTGAACTGGATATCAAAACTAGCATGCTCTGTAAAACCAAATCATTAGTTGTGTGCTGTGCATAAATATCAATTTAAATTTTAGCATGCTTCTTTCGTTTTCAAATCTTCTGTCTCATCGCAAGACCCATAAAACCATTTGTCCCGTTACGGGGACCCAAAATCATTTGTTCCGTTACGGAAACCATAAAACTTATCCCATCACAGGATCTATAAAACTTGTCCCATCACAGGATCTATAAAACTTGTCCCATCACAGGACCTATAAAACTTGTTCCTCTCCGGGAACCTCAAAATCATTTGCTCAGATATAAAATTATTGGATGATCCCTGGTGAGACAGCTGATCAGGCTATCCTATGAAACTTGTTCCGGAACTCAGAGACTAGCTAGGTCTCTATCACGCTGGGCTGGTGGTTATGACAGGGTGCGCAACCACTTCGCCTCTTACGCTAACTTCCAGGCCGTTACGGACCTTCTGCGCACACTCATCCAATTATCTGATCATTTTTATCCAGTTTTCCAAATCACTTACCTATCTCTTATCAAAACAATTATAACATAGCACATTTTCCAAAACATTTTCATTTTATTCAGAACTTAGAGATAGGCATTTTCAGAAGTTACTTTTCCCCCAAAACACAAGTTAACAAAATAATTTGAATCCAGGGGATACGTAACTTAAATCGTTCTGTTCCAGTACGTAATTTAAATCAACAATTATTCATATATACTAAACCGTAAAAGATTTGTTCAGGGGTACTTGCCTTGCAGAGCTTTACAACTAATACCGATTGACCTTGAGCCGACACGGACACTCAGGCTTTAACGTCTAACCACTAGATTACCCTGGATTTGACTTCAACACTCAGGTCCTTCGATTGGAACCTTACTGAGCTCGTCGACTGTCCACTAGGCTATCCAACATCAACTCTTGGGCTTTCCGACTAGCACCTACAAAGTCGAAACACCCTAACTTAGACCTTCGATTATGCTTGACATATCCTCGCTAACAATCTACCCGAACGTTAACAAAACCCAACTCGTAACATATTCAATATTATAATACACGTATCAATTAGGGTTCACATCTTCGAAAGTCGGTTCAGCGTTCATTTTCATAAAATATGTATATCTGTCTTTCTTTTTCAAAATTAGGGTTATCGGTTTCGGCAAAACATTACATCACAACACATAATCAGGTTTCGTACAAAATAGTTACATGTAACCGATCGACGTTCCGATAGTCATTGGGTACGGCCTCGAATTTCCGTAATTTAATTTTCCAAAAATCGGGCAGCACCTTCTTTAATTATCGGACTACCCGTCGAACATCCCGACGTCAAATCAATCACAACAACCCAACCCAATCCAAATTCCAACCACCGACTTCAGTCAACAACAATTCAAAAATTCACCAATACCACTTAAATACAATTATTAATTATCAGTCCCATTTTATAATTTTAATCTCATTTTATAGTTTTATTCGCAATTCGCATTTTAAATCGTATTTTGTATTTTAAATTGTAGGACTCAGAACAACGTCATCATAGTCCACCGTCGGCTCGCCGAGGCTCATCGCCGACGGCGATAAAATTTACGGTTTCCCGTTATACCGGGCCTCCTACGTAAATTTCACCGATAATTATCGATTAAATCTCCCAACATCGTATAATTTATTTCACAAACCAATCAATTATTTAATAATTGCACATTTAAACAATATAAAAATATACGAGTCGTTATACATTTTTCATGAGAGACGTAACAGAGTTTAAGGAGAAGACGACAAGAAGACCTATAGCACAATTCAATGAAGGCGAAGAAGATCTTTGTTCTAAGTTGTAACGTTGGATTCTCGTTTCTTGTTTTGTTGAACCTCATACTCTGGATTTCGTACTTGGTTTATTATTTGTTTATAAAGACTACGTTTATTATACCATGCTTTCATCGGAACCCACGTTGATGATGAGTCGATTATGGACTAATCGTTATTATGGGGTTCTAGCTGATTTATTTATGGATCTCTTTAGTTGATTTGTTTCGATGCCTTATTGTGTGGTGATTGTATGATACCCTAGTATTGGTTGTGCTTATTTTTCTTTTGAGCGTCACGAACTTATAAGATAGCTTGTTAATTCCTAATTAAGTGAAAGTGAATTTAAGGATTTGGAACTTGTCATGCTAGCATAGGTTCATGTGTTATTGTTATGCATTATTCGTAGGTAATTTTAACCATCTTACTTGCCCTATGTAATCATTATAGATAACTTGTGCATTAAACCGTTATGTTGTCAAATTCTATAGATATATGGGGTCTCAATATAATTGGTTTCTATTCAGCTTCTATCTCTTTTGTGGATGTCTAGTAATATGGTATTCGTGCAACAAAAGTTGGCGTTTATCAGTTTCGTGTTATCTGATTATTGTCATCATCATTACATGCTAAGGTTAAGAATGAAAAGGCTATTGAATGAATTACTTAATGAAGTTAGAATCCCATGTTTGTGTCATATATTATTGAACTCTCTTTACTCTCATTAGTTAATGTTCTCTAGTATAATTCTCAATAGTTAATAAAAGTATAATCAAAACTCAATTTGTTATTCATCTTAGCATTGAATAATAGCCATATCATTATTGCATAAGTGCATAAATCATAAGGTTAATCTAAGCCTGTCCCTGTGGGAACGAACTAGAAATAATTCTATATTACTTGCGAACGCGTATACTTGCGTAAATTTTAGCGCGTGTTCAGCGACTAACATGTGCCCTTACCGCCATAGCCCCGAGGGCAAGCATCACCTAGAACTGCAGTTTGGCTTGATCTTAGGCATATATTAAGGTACGTAGGCATTTTGTGAGGGCAAACTAAAACCACAAAATATAAGCGCAACCATTAAAGCTCGAAACTCATCAAATCCTAAGCTTAAATATTATCAATAAATACATCTAAGTTTTTTACTATAACAAATACGTATATAAAATTAGAATAAAATTATAATTTTACTCTACGCAAAATATAACCAAAAAATACATATATATTTATAAAGAAGTAGTGATAAATATAGAATTATTAACAATTAATGGGCTATATGTAATTTCAAACATGTTGTTAAAGTTGATATTTATTATTATATATTTATGAGAGGAAATTAAGTAATTTTAATTGAATAAATTATCCCAAGGAACCCCTAAGTGCTTTATTATATATATTTATGTTTGCATAATCTTTTTTGAGGATGAGTTTGTTTCATTTATGTATTTTAGTCACATACATTTTTTTAAATTAACATGTTAATGAACACTATGTACATGTTATTTAGTTAAAAAAATATGTTGTGGTGTGAGATGCTTTTTCTTTCAATTTTGTATCGACCATCTTCTTAAAAGAAGTACTTAAAAGTGTTTCAGATTTTGAATTCTACACATGCTGTCATATAGCATGGAAATTCTAACAAAATAATAAAAATATTTAACATATAAAATGCGATAATAATTCATATATAAAATTAGAATAAAATTAGAATTTTAGTCTATGCTAAATATAACTAAATATACATTTATAATTATAAAGAGGTAGCAAAAAATATAGAGTTATTAACAGTTATTGAGCTTTATGTAATTTATACATGTTATTAAATTTGATATTTATCGTTACATATATGAGGGGCAATTATTAAATAAATTGTCTCAAGGAACACCTAGTTGCTCTACTATATGTATAATTGATAATAGATGTGTCATTGGAATATGCGAGGGCTTACCTCAACTATCAACTGGAACAATGTCAAGAGGTTTGTTCAGGTTTTTTTAATCCTACCGTTGTTAGGATTTGTCCCGTATTATTTGTGAGAGGGATAAACTGCTAGCAAAGGCGGATCTAGGGGGTTTAACGGGGTCATTGGCCCCCTAACATCCTTATAAAATTTGGCTAGTATAATTTCATTTTAGATTGTTTGAGTAGCTCAAATGGTAAGCGTTGGTGGCGTGATGCTGTTAATCCTGGTTCGACTAAAATGCTGCATATCTTCTACACCTGTAATTGGTTTATTTTTTATTTTTGCTCTTAACTAGTGGCTTTTTTTGTTCAATTTGATTTTTTTCTTTTAAATTTTTTATACATGATTCTTCTAACGCGGTTTTCTTAAAAATCTAAATGTTTTCGGTTATTATTTGGTAATTTAGGTTGTTTATATAAGAGTAGAATTTTAAAAAAAACTTCGTTTTATTATTTTGTAACTAAAATTTATTATTTATTTACTATTATAGACCCCCCAAAAAAATTTATGCGTCATACACTAGTTAATAGTGTATAAGTAATCAATTAACACCATTAATATGAGGCCTTTTGGGATGTGCCCAAAAACAAATTCTTGCGGGTTTAGCCCATAGAGGACAATAGGAGTTAGGCTTTCTCAACAAACCTAACAAGTGGTATCAGAGCTTCAGGCAATAACGGTCCATAAAAATCTCAGATCCAGGGATGGACCTAGGAAGCGGCAGATGGGTTACCCCAAGATGGGCTTAAGAGGGAGGTAGACGAGCCTTCCAGTATGGACCTAGGGAGATGTAGATAGCCAGATAAACTTCCAGTATGGGTCAAGGGGGAGTCGAATAATAATTAGGAGGCAAATCCGACAAGGATCGAGCCCGATGTGTGAAAGGGGAGATTGTTAGGAGTTGTTCCATATCGTTTGTGGGAGGGGCAGCTTGCTACTCCCTCCATCCCAAATTGTATGAGCTGGTTTGACTAGCACACATTTTAATATATTTATGCTAGACTTAAATATGTACCACAAAATTGAGATGGTGGAGGTTAAAGTAAGTGTATTATATAAATGAGTCGTTGTGGTAATCTTAAATGAATGCTATAAATGGGAGGTTCATTCTTTTTGGGTCATCCAAAAAAGGAAAGTGGCTCATATAAAATAGGACGGAAGGAGCAGTATATAAGCATCTAGATAAATTCATTATTATTATTATGCCTTTTGGGATGTGCCAAAAACCAAATTCGTGCGGGACTAACTCCACATAGGTATAATATTGTTCGCTAGAAGCCAGATAACTCCATTAGTATGAGCCCTTTTGGGATGTGCCGAAAACCAAATATGTGCGGGCCTAAGTCCATGTTAGTAAAATATTGTCCGACTCCACCTTGGCCTATATTGGAAGTCCATCTGGCTATCTGCCTCTCCTTAGGCCTATACTGGAAGGCATGTATGCCTCCCCTTTAAGCCTATCCTTGGGTAGATCATATGCCGCTTTCTAGGTCCATCCTCAGAGCTGTGATTATTATGGACCGTTATAATATTAAACTCTGATATCACTTGTTGGGCTTGATGAGCAGGGCTTAACACCACATTAGGATGATATTGTCTGCTCTGGACCGAACCCACACATATTTATTTTTGGGCATATCCCAAAAGACCTCATATTAATGGAGTTAAGTGGCTACTCTATATACAACAAAATAATCTCTTATCTTTCTCGAAGTAATACTTGGGTTGACACCACCCAACAACTATGATATATCTGCAGGAGTCTATATATTTTACAGGGTGACAATATTAAAATGTCTTTAGGAATTTTTGAAGTTTATTGCATAGTGGAAGTACCAGCTACAGGTCTATGTGGTGGCCTGGTATCTTTTTGGAATCCTAATATAGTCAATGTGGTTTCCACCTTTGGCTACGGACACTGGATCAAAATCAGTGCTCATGACTTATTGACTGACACAAATTTTGTGATCTACAATGTAACGCCCCTAAATCCGGGGTCAGAGGATTTGGTCGTCACTATTAAACCTCAATCCAAAATAACTTGTTAAATCAATAAATAAATTCCAGCGAAATATATTTAGCATCTATGATACCAATTAATCCAATATCTTTTAAGGTTACAGTTCTAAAAACAAGAATTCCAAATTCCATAAATAAAATTTTCACTTTCTTTTAAAACTCTTTTCAACAATTCTCAATCTCGAAACTTAACCCGCCAGTATAACTTCGAAAAGAAGTATACTAGGCCCAAATATAAAATAACACAATTATAATATAATATAATATAAATAACATTTCATAACAGAACTTACACTAGCCCGCAAACCCTAGACCAACCACCTTCCAAAAGCTTCTTCTTTGCTTCCTCGAATTACTCGGCTAAACAGCGCAAGTTAATCTTCACTGGAGGTTAAATTTGAAAACAGACAAGTAGGAGCGAAAGAAAATCTCAGCAAGATCATTGTAATATATATATAGTCGTTTTGAAATAAAACCGACATCTACAATAATGTAGATCATTTTACAGTCATATTTGTTGAAACAGAAAATTTATTAAAGAATCGAATAATTGTTTCTCACTGTATTCAAAATTCTTTTGATATTTTCAAGCGAAATGCTTCAGCAATGCTTTGAATTTTGACGAGAATAAAACCCGTAATACCGTGTTTACGGAAATATCATAAACAATAATAACAAGAAGCAATGATTATGGATTGAATCATAAACTTTATTCAAAACCGAACTCTTGATATTAATACTCATTTTGTTATAATATCAAATTAGATATCAATATGAACTTTGATGCTCACAACATCCCATACTGAAGTCAGCATCAATCATCTATACTAATACCACCTTTGATATTTAACAACAAAGTAAGTATCAGAATAAATCAGAAACTGAATCAAAATTACATTTCACCATTAATTCAACGCAGAATCAGTTGATAAATCATTTATTCTATGATTATCAAAAACAATATAATAATTTAGATTAGGATCATTCACCGATGGACGTACTATCACATGTTGATCAGCCTGTGTGATAGCACAAGGTCATGATTCATAGAAATATGTCCCCAAAACACGAGTACTCAAATATAAAGGAAATATATCTGCCTGTGGAACAAATTATGTCATAATATTTCATATGACACTTAGAAATAGCCCACCGCTGGACCGTCCGACCCGGTCACTTACGTATTGATCCAATCTTAAAACCTTTTATTGAAAAGGGGTCATAATAATTAACACCCAAAATAATTTTATTCCCTCATTTACTTGGGTAGGAATATTCGCAACCAAATCATCTTTCTCAAAATCCAAAAAATTTGTAAATCCAGTAATTTGATAAGTAAACTCACTTAACTATTCTGAACATAGAATAGCAGAAGAGTACTTGCATGAACAGAATCATTTAATTCAGCGATATGTAAAACATTTATCGATTCTAAACTGAGAATAGGGAAAGCAATACTTGTATAATAGGATTCAAAATAAATATCACTTGAACAATAAGTGATAATAGGGATACTTGCCTTTGAGTTTTTAGCAGTTAGTCACACTCGTAATAACACAATTATCTCAGTCTGGCATCTCATGGCATCACCATATTTCCTTTTTCAACAATTCACTGACATACTGCTCCTGCGATTGCTAGAAGCTTGATAACCCACACCATTCCATTTCATTCTTCCCAAGGTCTAGTCCTGATCAACTCGAGCGATCCGCATCTATAATTAAAAGATACAACTTTAATCGTCTAAACGATAATAACTCGACGAACCGCGCGTCAAAACCCTATTGTCTACCCATACGATAGCCCACACATAAAGAAAACAACTAAATACAAGACTTACGATCCATGTACGCACGTAATTCATATAGCATATAAACACATAATTCACGTATCACATAATTCATGTAACACATGCCTCGGTTCGTCAAAACATTTGGCTCGGTACGTTTAAAACTGAATTCGGGTCAAAATATGATTTTTCGATCAATAATCGACTCAGAATGACTCGTAAAATAAACGACCTTTGGAAACAAAAGGATTTGGGTCTCGAAAGTATTTTTAATGAAAGAGGAAAATTTTTCCGAGTCTATACGCGTTCGTTTCGTATTAATTGGACGAACGGTCTATTTATTACGAACAAAATACGAATAAATCAATTAATAATAATATTAATTGATTTTTAAATACTCAAATATAATTTTTAAAGGCTTAAAATAACCTTTAGGAATTATTTGGCTTCAATATAAATAATTATATCTTATTTAACTCTTTATAAATAAAATCAATCGATTAAATGCATTAATGAATCAATTAAATTCAGAAATAATTAACTAAAATAAATTATAAATAATTAAATCAAATTTGGATTTTTGAAAATAATAAAAGAAAATAATTCTTGAAGTTAAAATAATTCAGTTAATTATTAAAAACAATTAACCAAATTAAATTTGGGATTAAATAATTTTTGGGAATTTAAAATAAAAATTTTGGAATTAAAAAATAGAATTTTAATTTATTTTAAAAAATAAAATTTTGCACTAACTATAAACTTAAAGTCAGGGTCTCTGTTGCAGGATCGAACGACGACAACATGGGGAAGAGGACCAGAAATCAAGAACGCGTCGCCGGAAACTGGAAATTCTCCAGAATCTGGTGACTTGCCCGGAATCCGGTAGTACCTCCTGGCAGCCCCGTTCTCCTCCAAAACGACACCATTTTTATCCGTTTTTAACACTAACACGATCCAAATCATTACCACAACTCACAAACAACATCAATAATGACAATACATAATTGATTTGTCGATTCCGACAAATACTGAACCAACGCCGGTGAGAAATCTGGCCAAACATCGACCCTACACGTTTCTATACCAAATTGAATAGTGAATATGTCAAAACGATGCTGGGATTACGTATAATCCATTCATATCATCAAATATAACAACCCATTCAAGAACAATTCGGAAATTTAAAAAAATGAAAATATTAAAACTCAAGAACTCGACTTAAATGGAATCGAACACAAACATTCAATATTTATACATGAATTGAATCTTCTGAACCTTTTAAAGCTATTCCTAACATCCAAATCAACAAAATTTTCTCAAATAGAAATCCCCAAATTCGGATCAAGAACCCTAAATTATGAAATTACAAATTACCTATTGTTCAAATGATTTGATAGAATAAACAGAAAGAGCATGGAAATATGCGCATTTCGGTTATTCATACTTCAAAAACTTAGATCCACATCACTTTCAATTTGAGCTTTAATTCCCAGAAAAATCAAGAACAACCAAGAACATATTTTAGAGAATTTTCAGAAAATCAAACCTCAATTACTATGTGTTATTGAACTCTATTTTTGAAGTATAATATATGAAATTGACCAGAAAAACATGCTCTATAACATGGAATCATCAAAATAATCAGATAATCACATCTGCAAAAATTCATATTTTATTCACTAAATAATTCGAATTAAAATAATTTAATAAGAAAATCACCTTGATTTCTACATAAAAATGGTTGATTGATTCAGAAAGTACTTTTCGAGAGCTTCGATTTGATATATAGCATGCCCAAATCGGAGTTCGATAACGCATTCGTTTGTGCGTTTGATTTTCAACAACGTAACGTTTTTAGGGTTTTCTCTGTAAATTCTATATTGTTACTGACTGATTTTAATTTAACGAATAAAATGAAATAAGAAAAGGGGCTATATATATTTATGGAATATTGGTTCATGTTGGATCGATAAATTAGTTGTTTAGTCGCTAAGTAACTGCAAAATGATCCGAAAATAGATTACTTAGCCGCTAAGTAACTATAAAAACGATACAATTAATACCAGATTTGGATAATTATCAAAACCGAGCTTCTTATAAAATACCATATGAGAAAATAATGTAAAAATATCCCGTCTCTCGAGAGTACGGGTTTTATTGATCTACCGAAATGATTATTGTATTGAAAATTTTGCGCCGGGACGCGTACAGGTCAAACCGTAATCCGGATTAGAAAAGTTAAAACATGGAAAATGTCCGAAATTACCAGATTAGGTTAGACAGGAGTTTTCGGAAGAGTTTCGAGCTGTAAAAATGTAAAAACGATTGAAGTTGGACGATTCACAGCTTTATAAAATAGTTTTGTAATTATTCATAAAATAATTAATAACCCCATAAGTCATTATAAAATCATATAATAGTCCAAAAATTACCAGAAGAATATCATAATTATCTATATTTCATTTTGGACATATAAAATTTTGAATACTCACATAATATCATATATAAACATCCAAAACATCAACTCCAATTACCAAATAATTCACTAAAAATCACATAAAATCACATAAACAATTTCAAGTAATAATAATAATAATATCTGCAAATATGGGATATTACAATTTACCCCCTTATAAGGATTCTGTCCTCGAAATCAGCAGAAGAAAGCACTAAGGGTCTTCTAACCAACTTCCCAATCTTGCATATGTAACTTTTCTCAAAATTTCCAATAACACTGCAATTCCTTATACCACACAGTTATCACGGGAACTTTACTCTGCAATATTGTTCCATCCACATCCTTTGACCAATTTCTCAATAGAATCACTTTTACTGATTGCGAGAAAGAAGAATAGAGAGGAAGATAGAGAGAAAGAAACAGAAAGAGAGTAGAGTTAAATAGAGAGAGAGAGAAATAAAGAAACAGACTAACTTCGTTATATGCTACTGATATTATAACTGCATCGCAGTCCACTGTTGCTCTTGGTAATCCCATCACATAGACTTACTTTGACTCGACCAGTATAACTCAGCTTAACTTGATCGGCATACCTTCGAATATTTGAGATGATAAAGTCATGAAATTTTAAAGAGAAAAAAATTTCATATCATAACGGGTTTCCCACCATTGTGGTTACTAAAATCTGAATTTGAGAGAAAGTATTGTTGAAATGAAAGAATAACTGAGAGGTCAATATGATCCAACGAACTTGGTGTTGCGTGCCAAAATCAAGACACTACTAAATATTGTTAACCTTCATGTATTCACAACACACACAAGTGATGGCGTCCCATCCAACTCATATCACATAGACAGGTATACCTTGCGTCCCCTATTGATAGGGTTGTTCATCTCAGTCAGAATAAAAATATAAAAGGAATTCAAAGTCAAATGAATACAACTGAAGAGATTTCACAGCTGATATTTCTTGAGGAAATGAAATCCAGAGAATAAAAATTCTGGCACAAAATGACTAAATGAGTGTTAGGGAATATATCCACTAATAGATACCTCTTTTTGAGAGATATCAAAAGAATTTATAGAAAGAGAAGGTATTGCCAAGGTCTTAATACTTATCTTCTATTTGAACTCTTCGGTTGAGTCGTCATCCGATTCTAGACACTTCTTCATATTCCAAGGATATCGATAATGTTCATCGTCGTCAAAACGTAGTTGCCTCGGAAGGTTTCACACTAGACGTTCGCACTTATCAAGAGTTTTGTCCAGCTCAACATAACCATCTCAAACGAATACGCTTATCTTAGCTTACTCGTTGGTACTATATCCAATAGTCCAACAAGAACTCGGTATGAGCTTAAGCGTCCTCACATAGCTATACTCACTCTTACACACTCTCGTTTCTAGTTATTATAACCTCCGCTCCGATACCAACCTGTAACGCCCCCAAATCCGGGGTCAGAGGATTTGGTCGTCACTATATAACCTCAATCCAAAATAACCTGTTAAATCAATAAATAAATGCTAGTGGAAGATATTTAGCATCTATGACCCCAGTTAATCCAAGATCTTTTAAGGTTACAGTTCTAGAAACAAGAATTCCAAATTCCATAAATAAATTTTTCACTTTCTTTTAAAACTCTTTTCAACAATTCTCAATCTCAAAACTTAACCCGCTAGTATAACTTCGAAAAGAAGTATACTAGGCCCAACTATAAAATAACAAAATTATAATATAATATAAACAACTTTTCATAACAGAACTTATACTAGCCCGCAAACCCTGGACCAACCACCTTCCAAAAGCTTCTTCTTTACTTCCTCGAATTACGCGGCTAAACAGCGCAAGTTAATCCTCACTGGAGGTTAAATTTGAAAACAGGCAAGTATGAGTGAAAGAAAAGCTCAGCAAGATCATTGTAATATATATGGTCGTTTTGATAAAAAACCGACATCTGCAATAGCGCAGATTATTTTAAAATCATATTTGCTGAAACAAAGCATTTATTAAAGAATCAGATAATTGTTTCTCACTGTATTCAAATTTTTTTTGATATTTTCGAGCGGAATGCTTCAGCAATACTTTGAATCTTGACGAGAATAAAACTCGTAAAACCGTGTTTACGGAAATTTCGTAAACAACAATAACAAGAAGCAATGATTATGGATTGAATCATAAACTTTATTCAAAACCGAACTCTTGATATTAATACTCATTTTGTTATCATATAAAATTATATATAAATATGAACTTTGATGCTCACAACATCCCATACTGAAGTCAGCATCAATCATCTATACTAATACCACCTTTGATATTTAACAACAAAGTAAGTATCAGCATAAATCAGAAACTGAATCAAAACTGTATTTCACCATTAATTCAACATATAATCAGTTGATAAATCATTTACTCTATGATTATCAAAAAACAATATAATAA
Organism: Apium graveolens; assembly: GCF_009905375.1. Classification (NCBI taxonomy): domain Eukaryota; kingdom Viridiplantae; phylum Streptophyta; class Magnoliopsida; order Apiales; family Apiaceae; genus Apium; species Apium graveolens. Next base: position 45,221,558 of record NC_133655.1, on the reverse strand, counting down.
TTTAGATTGGGATCATTCACCGACGGACGTACTATCATATGATGATCAGCCCGTGTGATAGCACAAGGTCATGATTCATAGAAACATGTCCCCAAAACACGAGTACTCAAATATAAAGGCAATATATCTGCCTGTGGCACAAATTGTGTCATAATATTTCATATGACACTTAGAAATAGCCCTCCGCTGGACCGTCCGCCCCAGTCACTTACGCATTTATCCAATTTTAAAACCTTTTATTGAAAAGGGGTCATAATAATTGACACCCGAAATAATTTTATTCCCCCATTTACTTGGGTAGGAATATTTGCAACCAAATCATCTTTCTCAAAATCCAAAACATTTGTAAATCCAGTATTTTGATAAGTAAAATCACTTAGCTATTCCGAACATAAAATAGCAGAAGAGTACTTGCATGAATAGAATCATTTAATTCAACGATATATAAAACATTTATCGATTCTAAACTGAGAATAGGGAAAGCAATATAATGGGATTCAAAATAAATATCACTTGAACAATAAGTGATAATAGGGATACTTGCCTTTGAGTTTTTAGCAGTTAGTCACACTCGCAATAACACAATTATCTCAGTCTGGCATCTCATGGCATCACCATCTTTCCTTTTTTTTAACAATTCACTGACAAACTGCTCCTGCGATTGCTAGAAGCTTGATAACCCACACCATTCCATTTCATTCTGCCCAAGGTCCAGTCCTCATCACCTCGACCGATCCGCATCTATAATTAAAAGATACAACTTTAATCGTTTAAATGGTAATAACTCGACGAACCTTGCGTCAAAACCCAATTGTCTACCCATACGATAACCCCCACATAAAGAAAACAACTAAATACAAGACTTGCGATCCACTACGCACGTAATTCATATAGCATGTAAACACGTAATTCACGTATCACATAATTCATATAACACATGCCTCGGTTCGTTAAAATATTCGACTCGGTACGTTTAAAACTGAATTCGGGTCAAAATATGATTTTTCGATCAACAATCGACTCAGAATGACTCATAAAATAAGCGACCTTTCGAAACAATATGATTTGGGTCTCGAATATATTTTTAATGAAAGTAAAATATTTTTCTGAGTTTATATGCGTTCGTTTCGTATTAATCGGACGAACGGTCTATTTATATGAATAAAATACGAATAAATCAATAAATAATAATATGAATTGATTTTTAAATACTAAAATATAATTTTTAAAGGCTCAAAATAATTTTTAGGAATTATTTGGCTTAATTATAAATAATTATATTTTATTTAACTATTTATAAATAAAATTAATTGAATAAATGCATTAATCAATCAATTAAATCCATAAATAATTAACTAAAATAAATTATAAATAATTAAATCAAATTTGGATTTTTGAAAATAATAAAAGAAAATAATTCTTGAAATTAAAATAATTCAGTTATTTATTAAAAACAATTAACCAAATTAAATTTGGAATTAAATAAATTTTGGGTATTTAAAAAAAAATTAGAATTAAAAACTAGAATTTTGATTTATTTTAAAAAATAAAATCCTGCACTAACAGAAAATCAAGAACGGCGGCAACATGGGGAAGACGACCGGAAATCAAGAACGCGTCGTCGATAACGGGAAATTCTCCAGAATCCGGTGACTTGCCCGGAATCCGGTAGTACCTCCCGGCAGTCCCGTTCTCCTCCAAAACGACACCATTTTCATCTGTTTTTAACACTAACACGATCCAAATCATTAACACAACTCACAAACAACATCAACAATGACAATACATAATTGATTTGTCGATTCCGACAAATACCGAACTAACGTCGGCGAGAAATCCGGCCAAACATCGACCCTACACGTTTCTATACCAAATTGAATAGTTAATATGTCAAAACGATATTAGGATTACGTATAATCCATTCATATCATCAAATATAACAACCTAGTCAAGAACGATTCGGAAATTTTAAAAATCAAAATATAAAAACTCAAGAACTCGACATAAATGGAATCGAACACAAACATTCAATATTTATACATGAATTGATTCTCCTGAACCTTTTAAAGTTATTCCTTAACATCTAAATCAAACAAAATTTTCTCAAATAAAAATCCCCAAATTCGGATCAAGAACCCTAAATTATGAAATTACAAATTACCTATTGTTCGAATGATTTGATAGCATATACAAAAAGAGCATGGAAATATGAGCATTTCGGTTATTCATATTTTAAAAACTGAGATCCACATCACTTTGAATTTGAGCTTTGGTTCCTAGAAACTCAAGAACAACCAAGAACATATTTTAGAGAATTTTCAGAAAATCAAACCTCAATTACTATGTGTTATTGAACTCTATTTTTGAAGTATAATATATAAAATTGACCAGAAAAATATGCTCTACAACATGTAATCATCAAAAGAACTAGATAATCACATCTGCAAAAAATCATATTTTATTCACTAAATAATTTGAATTAAAATAATTAAATAAGAAAATCACCTTGATTTCTGCATAAAAATTGTTGATTGATTCAGAAAGTACTTTTCAAGAGCTTCTATTTGATATATAGCACGCCCGAATCGGAGTTCGATAACGCCTTCGTTTGTGTGTTTGATTTTCAAGAACGTAACATTTTTAGGGTTTTCTCTGTAAATTCTATATTGTTACTGACTCATTTTGATTTAACAAATAAAATGAAATAAGAAAAAGGCTATATATATTTATGGAATATTAGTTCGTGTTGGATCGATAAATTAGTTGCGTAGTCGCTAAGTAACTGCAAAACGATCCGAAAATACATTACTGAGCCACTAAGTAATCATAAATGATACAATTAATACCAGATTTGGTTGATTATCAAAACTAAGCTTCTTATAAAACACCATATCAGGAAATAATGTAAAAATATCCCGTCTCTCGAGAGTACGGGTTTTATTGATCTACAGAAATGATTATCGTATTGAAAATTTTATGCTGGGACGCGTACGGGTCAAACCGTAATCCGGATCGAAAAAGTTAAAACACGGAAAATGTCTGGAATTACCAGATTGGGTTGAAAAGGAGTTTTTGGAAGAGTTTCAGCTTGTAAAAACGTAAAAACGGTTGAAGTTGGACGATTCCCGGCTTTATAAAATAGTTTTGTAATTATTCATAAAATAATTAATAACTCCATAAATCATTATAAAACCATATAATTGTCCAAAATTACCTGAAGAATATCATAATTATCTATATTTTATTCTGGACATATAAATTTTGAATACTCACATAATATCATATATAAATATCCAAAACATCAACTCCAATTACCAAATAATTCACTAAATAATTCACTAAAATTCACATAAAATCACATAAACAATTTCAAGTAAAATTAATAATATCTGCAAATACGGGATATTATATACAATCTCTATGTCCCTCATAAACCAAATGTTAAAATAGAAGTTTGGAGTAGACTTTCAGATAGTCTATCCCAAGGTCATGATTGTAGTTTCTGTCTCATTGGAGATTTTAATTGTGTGAGAAATGAGGAAGAAAAAAGGTTATGTTAGTACATGATTTTAGACTCTCAAGCTTTTAATGGTTTTATCCAAGAATGTAACCCGGTAGGTGTCCAATTTATAAATTCTTCATTTACTTGGTATGGCAAGCATAGTAACGCAAGCTGTCTAGATCGTGCTATACTCAATTGGTTATAGTTTGTAAAAGGTGATTGGATGGTGGATTCACTGGATTGAAAAAATTATGACCACATGGCTATCTTTCTCAGAATTATAATAATTGATTGGGGCCTAAATCCTTATATATTTTTTGATTGTTGGTTGGAGAATCATGACCTAATATTATTTCTGAACAAGAAAGGGAGTGAGGTAGGCAGTCTCAACATTCTGCATAAACTGACTCTACTAAAATTCTATGTGAAGAAATGGAATAAAGAAATCAATGGTGATATTAATGAGAATGTTTCTTCTCTTAAATGAATTTAATTTCAATTAAATGATTCAGGTGAAAATGCAGAAAAACTATTCCAGGTTGGAGAAAAAATGATTGAGCTTTGCAGTACTAAATCAAAGATGTTGAGTAAAAAGTCAAGACCTTTTAGTCCCAAAGTATAGTAAAAGGGGGTTGAATATGATACCTACAATTCTTTTCAATTCGTTTCAAGTTCTTCATTAAAATTACGAAATCAAAAATAGGCACAAAATAATTCGAGAAATATATTGTTTTATCAATATAAACCTTGAGGTTGCTACACTCTAATCAATAATGATTAGCTACAACAAATTTAGCAGCATAACAATATGTTTACAAGCTTAATAAATATATCCTTCAATGGAGCTTCATAAAACTACAGTTGGTTAATGAGAAGATGAATGATGGAGTTAATTCACTTATGCTTCTTTTTAGTGTAGACTTCAAAACATTTGGACACGTGGCATCACCTTAGCTATGCATCTCATTTTGCTTCATCTCTCATACAAATTGATAGTACAAATTGCTCCTTTTTCTCTTAATCGACAACCTTAACTACTGCTAATCGACATTTTCTTTGCTAGAAATTGACATGTTCTTTTTCTATAAATTGACAATGATTTTTAGAAATTGACATTGTCAAATTCCATAAATCGACCATGTGTTGTCGATTAGTAAGTTATACAAATTGAAAATTCAGGTTGTCGGTTAGTAGATTTATTCCTTTTTCCTTTTGTCAATTAGAAGCTTTTGGAATTTGAATGATTGGGCCTTTGGCTGAAATGACTTGGACTTTAGCATGTTCTTTTCAAGATAATTTTCCTTAGAACAATTTCTAATATTTTCTATTTCTTCTGTTTTTGAGCCTGTTCAATCCAAGTCATGTCTTCAACTGAATTCTACTGATTTAAACTTAAAGAACCATTTCTTGATTTGCTGACATTTAGTGCACTGTTCTGGTTCACAAATGACTAGCACTAAGCTGATTCTTTTTTCGTGTTTGATACTTAGTTGATGTATGTCTTCTTGTAGCTTCTTCATATTAGACCACTGAAATCCTGAGATCTTTAATACTATGAATCAGTGCATTTCCTTGTAACTCAGTCCTTTGATTTTTTATTCTTTATGGAGGCTTGAACATATTAATGAACTTCTTTTCATGACCTGGTTACAGACTTAGTGCATTAATTCCATATTTTGATTCTTTGTATTTGTCCAATCTTCATCTTCTGGATTACTATGCTTCACAGTTAATATTATTTACCTATTTCTTTTTCATGTTGATTTATACTTCCTCGATTACATATTACGTCATATTATACTTTACAATCTCCCCCTATTTGTTGATAGAGTTCGAAAAGAAAATACCTAAAGGATAACACAACTGAAAAATAAAGAAAAAGTAATTATGAAAAGCAGGAAATAATATTAAGTATGTTCTGGATCACATATACAAATCCAGATTTCTTAATTGTAAGTACAACAAAATAACTGTATTTATAGAATGAACAAATAGACTATATCTTCTTATTTCTTGACTTTTTCGGCTTCTTTCTTTGTCTCCCTTCTCCTTCTTGAGTGGATTTAGACTGAGCGATCTTTCTTTGGGAAGTTCTTATTTCTGTCTCAGAGGTTTGTGCAGATTGTTGATGATAGATATCTTCATACTTGTCCTCATTGCTTAGATCCCTTAGCCTGTCAAGTCTTCTTTTCACTTTATCCTGAGCAAGAGTCTCCAAGGGATTTCTAGGTGGTGGTTCTTTTAGTTTCTACAACAGCATGCTTAGCCATTGGATGTTATGAATTGTGTGGAGTTGATCAACCAACAATGAAGATTTCTTTGAGAACGCATAAAATGTAACTGTTTGAGGATGATCTTGCATTCTATGTGTGTTGTAGATTATTTCTTCCTTCAACACTTCCTTGTAGGCTGACATTATTGGCTTCAATCCTAGTTTGTCTCCTTTGTATGTAGACTTTTTGACCCTGATCAATACTTGATTGATTTCTCATGATGTGTATAACCTGAATTCTAAGATCCTTATCTTGTTGTCACTTGTATTGAAGATATTTGATCTTCTTCATCCTTGCAGATAAGAGGTTCATTATCTTTCATTAAGTTGATCTCAACTACATCACCTACCTATACTGGTTGATAGTTCTCCCTGTAAACCTTTCTCATATCTCTCTTTTCATTATACAACATTTTTCTATTCAACCTATAAGCGTAGAGAAGTTTAGTTGCAGAGACATCTGTGACAGTCCTTTTTACTTCATTAAAAGTTATTCCTTCTCTGATGCTTCTCAACCTACTTTTCGGAAAGAATATATATTGGTACTGCACTCCCTTCAAACTAGCATTTATCAGGGTAAGATTGTATATTGTATTATCTCTGAAGATTTTGATCACTTTGGGTTGTGCAAATGCTTGAGCAGACACTTTTCTGATAGCTTGCAAGATTTGATCCCTAAGGTATTCATTAGAAAGATAATTGGTTTTAGAAGTTGGGATCTTCTGGGCCAGGATAAACAGTTCAACCATATTCATCTTCTTCAGTAATCTAGAGGATATTTTCATTAGATGGCCATATGAATTATTCATACACATCCTCTATTCTTTTGAGAGAATAGTGGTTGATAGGTTCGTGATCACCCGACTAAACTCATGATAGAATTCATGAATGTCTTCAATCTAATTCCTCAAGACCACTAAGATATCTAAAAGGTCTTTATTGCTTCTGTCATTGTCTAGATATGTTGCTGGTTAGTCCATCTTCTTCTTTACTTATTCTCATATATCTTACCTCGCCTGCTTTCCCATAATGTCTTCTCTCGCTCTACTCTAGCTGCTTTCCTCACCAATGCTTTCTAAATTCTTTCTCTTTTCCTAGCAATTAAATTATGAGCTTTAGCATAAGTATGGTTTTTGACTTCGGTGCTATAGAGTTAGCTGTCATCATAGTAAGCATCTTCATCTTCAAATTCTTCCTCTTCAGTGACCTTGACATCTTCCTTTTTATACTTGAAGGAGGGTTCAAATGCCAAAAGAGCATTTCTCTCATCTATATGACCTTATTCCATTTATTCTTCATCTTGATCTTCCAGATTAAAAGGAAAGATACATTTAAGTAGTTGCCTCCATTGTTTAACTATTTCAGTGATGCGATCCTCCTTTGATATTGAGTTCTCCCCCTGAGATGCTTTGTCTTTTTCAGTTTCTAAGTTCTTACAGAATTCTTCTTCTGCTTCTTTCTTCACCCAAACCTCAGCTGCTTCCTCCCTCACTGTTTATTCTTCTCTTTCTTCAAACGAGGAGTATGCAAATAGATCACTGATTTGAGTTGCTGACATACTTGCAGCTTCAGCTTTCTTCAACCTTACCACATTTTCTTTCTCCACTGTTGATTGAATAACAGGAGCAACAGACTCAATAAACTATTTTACAGCTTGAAGCATTATTTCTTTTTCCAAGGACTTATCTTTCTGAACTTGAGCTACCTGAGGTGCTTTTTCTTCAACAGCTTCCTTTTTCTCCCCCTCAGTTGGGTTATGCTCATGAATTAGAGCAGGTGTTAATTGAGATTGAAGCTTTTTTTCAACAACATCAAGTCCTTGGCCTAGATTTTATCCATATTTGATGTTGTGCTTTGAGTTATTTTCATCTGTACCATTGATATGTCCAACTTTCAGTTGATCTTTTCATGTTCCGGATGAATTCGCTGAATGTTGCTTCGAATATCTGCATCTCGTTGTTAATCAATCTTAGGAATTTTTTTCATTTTTAGGTAAAATTTCTTCCATATGATATTTGAGAATGTATTATGAAATATCAGGTTGTGGTGTTGTTTGGATGGTGGGTGTCTTCCTATGATGCTCACCAAGGGTTTCTCTCTACACTCTTTCATTCGTCTTAGGATTAGGGGCGTCACTCAACCTCTCAGGTAGTATATCACTCCACTCATAGATCCTTAGAATAGATGTACCTGCAGGAGAAATCACTGAAGCCGTCCTTAAGGAGGTCACCAATGGTGTAATGGGGTTTTGCAAATCCCTTCCTTGCCTAAGACAAGTTTCCTATCATCTGAAAATAATTCAGTCAGGGTTGAAATCCCTGTGAGAGTAACTGAAGCCGTCACATTTAGAATATATTCCTTAGTTCTCTCTAGTGTCGGTGAAGACACTTTCCCCTTAGGATCATCAGATGAACCTGATTCATCGCCATTGGGTTGCCGACTTGCACTTATGTCAAGTAACCTATACTGCTTTCTTCTTGGAGATACAGAGCTACAAGTTCTCTCATTACTTCATCCTTACTTACTGCAATGTCTGCAGTTACTCCCTCAACACTCTCACTAAGTAATGGTTCCTTATGCACCAGGGTTCGTGAAGAAAGGAGAAGGGTTTCAGTGTTTGGTTCTAACGATGGCTTCTGAATATGTGGGATTTCATATCCAGTATCTGGCCTAATATCTTCTGTGAGAAGTTGTGTGAAAGATTATGCATGTATATATATATATATCTTGAAACTCAAAAAACCAGTAAAAGTGTCAGAAGTATTACCCAGAGAGATAGATGATATATAGACATTGTCACCTTGTTGTTGTGCACCAACTCTGGCTCTGGAGCTTCTGCAGGAATGACTGCTTCTTGTTCTATTTCAACTTCCATTAGTCCAGCTTCAAAATTCTCATCTCTAAGGTTTTGTGCTTGAAGAAGTGCCTCTTGCATTGTAATGCCTTGAGCATTTTCATCTTCTTGAGATTGAATCACTTATTCTTCATCTTGGACTTGCTGTGCAATCAGGGGGAATGTAGCCTATAAATGTTCAGTGAGTACTACATTGTCTCCACCATGATTTTTTCATATCTGCTATCATTGATAAGAATCATTATTTTTTATCCCTTCTGAACTTGTGGATCAACAGGATTTTTCACCAAAAAAGATTGTAAGCTGTTCTGGGGAGATCTTCTTGGAGAAAGCAATTTGTAGAAACCTTGGATAGATTATGTAGTTGAAATTACTAGCAAGATGTTCGTGAATCAGTTTCATGATCAAACATCCATAATTGATTCTGAGGTTTTGAGCGACACTACACCAAATTGTTGAATCATTGTAGACAAACTTACCCAGCCTCTTGTCTTTGGTCCTATGGAGTATGATATGATTGTGAAGAATAAGTTCCACTCCTTAGAAAAAGCACCCTTCGTGAATCTCCTTGAAATTCGTTCATTTTTTAATGTAGCATTTATCCCTTGGAAGAAGGTAAGCAGCTCAATATCAGTGAGTGCCTCAACGAAGTTGTCTCTTGGAAAAACGAGATGTTCATTAGGACCATCTTCTGAAAGTCTGATTACTTTGTTACCCACTAAAAACTCAATGCCAAGGTTATCTTCATTGTTAGCAATAAGAGAATTATATTGAATAAAATGAAGCAAATTGACATTTAGTTACATATTGACAGTTAAGGCTGGACTTACATGTGAATTCTGATTCAGATAACGTACCCAATAATAAAAATGACCATGTTTAGCACTGATTATAATATAAAATAGACACAAAATTTGTTCGCTTAATTATAAAATGATCACCCATTTTTTGAAAAATGATTGGTAATTATTTTGAGATTAAGTGCATGGAATTTGATATCGGCACAACCACACAAAATGAAACAAACACGTAAAAATCAAACTTTACGGATCTAAATTAAATTCAAGTTTATTAAAGTACATGAAATTTGCTACACAAGCACGAGATTAAATCAATTGAACAATTATCAATTATAGTCCAAAGCAAAGCCTAGAGTCTGAATAGGTCCAAATGTAGATCTATCAAAATACTCGGTCAAAAGCAAGAAACTACAGTCTAAATGAAGAGCAAGTAACGGGCTCCACAAATCTACAGTCCAAAAGAAATTTGGGCAGAGTTTGGGTACATAAAAAGCAATTCTCGGTCAGGCCGACTATAAATTTCGTTCCAAAATTTTTCTTCTCGAGTTCAACAATGGCGTGTAAGTATATATGTGTGCAAGCACTGAAAATTGACAATGTAAAAGATGATAAAAAAAGAAGTTAAGTCCTTGTACAACAGTTCTTCTATAAATCAACAAGATAATTGTACAAATCGACAATGCACAATAATATAAATGGCTAGTAATCGGCAGGAGAAGCTAATAATCAAGACTAATCAAAAGAATCAAAAATAAGAAAAAACTACTAATCGACAATATAAAAACACTTGTTGATTTGTAGACTTTTAAACTTACTTTTGCTGTTAATCGACTAGAAAATAAATAGAAATGAAGGAAAATTCTACAAATCGACAATAGGAAATGAACTTGTATTTTCTACTAATTGCCAATAAGAAATTAGGTTAATTTATATTTGACGATTTCCAAAAAATTGAAGACAAACATCTGTCGAATTTAGAATTTTAAGGCTGTCATTTTTCAGAAAACTGATGTCAATTTTCATAAAATGACTTAGTCGATTTCTACACACACTTACACATTTCAATTCAAGTGAATTATTTGAAATTATGAAATTATTTAACAATTCACTGAATTAATCAACTCATAATTTTTATCATAAAATTATAACATTTATCATTTAATTGATAATATCATAATTCTTGTGAATTAAATTATACTTCTATTTTATTTACTCATGATTTAATTATTGACAACTAAATTATTAGATAATAAGTGCAACACAAGGGGTGAATGTGTTTTGATATTTTTAAGCCTTTTTAGATTTGTTTGGTTTTGTGAACAAAGCAGATAAGAAATTGCAGTTATATTATGTTAGTGGAAATAAGACAGCAAACATAATATTTCAAAATTCACTTAATTTTATATTAAAATTAAGTTAGGTCTTACTAGAAATCAAGGGTTCTTTGTATGTAAAGAACTCAGCTTCTATCTTGAGAGAATACATGAACTATGAATCTGTTTGTTACTTTTAAACTAAGGACCAGTGCATGCTTTATACACTAGCAGCACGAGTATACAAAACTTGCATTAAAATGTACTAAACTCTTTTCTACAACAACCTTTTTCTATTTCCATTTCTAGCTTAGCAAATATGTGCAGAATCTTGTAGATCTGTGACTATCCTTTGTCTAGTTAATCTCGGCCCTTGATCTTGTATTCTCCGCAGTTACTTTGAAGACTTTTTAATCTAGTTGATAAATCATTTGTTGACTGATAATTTTGAATCTTCATTTATTTACATTCTGTATTTGAGAGGCATGTTGAGATATCTAGTTTGTTATATAGAGAAGTGAGATATCGATAAGTAAATTGACTTATTGAGATCTCAGAGTTCTCTATAGGTAATTTGACTTGTCAAGGTCTCTTAATGTTTGCATGCTAAATGACTTGTCGATATGTCTGAGATCTCTATATGTAGGATTGACTTGTCGATATCTCAGAGATCTCTATATACATTTTGACATGTCGATATCTCTGAGATCTCTAATGATAATTTGACTTATCGATATCTCCAATCTTTACATGTTCAATTTGACTTGTCGATATCTCTGAGTTATCTACATGCAGAAATGACTTGTCGATATCTCCAACCTTCATATCTTCATTTGACTTGTCGATATCTCTGATACTTCTCTATAAGCCATTTTGGACTTCTCGATAAGTCATTCTGGAGTTCTCGAATAACTTCTCTACATTCCTTGGTCTGTGACTTGTCGATATCTTGACTTAGAACATTTTTCATAAAACAGATTTATTCAACTCCAAGCTTCTGTATCATTTCTCTGAGGCATGATCTAACTTAATCTTCTTTCAGAGTTTATTCCTTAGGCTTTAACTGTTTATAGAAAAATACTTCAGTCTAATCTTTTAACCATTTTTACAGACTCAAGTAATACAATACGAAATACAAAGTTGATTATCAACCAACTAAATCTTAGGGATGTCAATTTGACTTAGTCTTGTTATTTTATAGGCATGTCTTGCACAACAATCTCCCCCAATTTGTGAGAAGATTGCTTATCACAAATTCATGCATGATAACAAGACTAACCCTAAGTCGAAAAAATAAAATGATTACCTAAAACTAAGAGGATAACAAATACAGCTTTTATACACTGAGTGATTACATGAGTTCAATAAGTACATTCATCACATGAAATTCTCATAGCCTGATTCTTTTCTAATGAGGTCCTTTAGATTTACAAGAACTTGAAGTTCCTCTATGATTTGAGTCCCTCTTAGAGCTTCCACAAGCTTGATCCAATCATCCAATGAATAACCATTCAAGTAACCAACTCTGAATCTTGAAAATCTGCCAACTTGAATGTTTAAAAAGTGTCCATCCTTAGAAATTCTACTCATCCCCTTTGCCTTGAGCTTATTTGATCTTTGTTCAAACATGGCAATTTTTTCTGTATACTTCCTATCCCTTTCTTCCTTTTCAGCCTTTGCTTTTTCTTTTCTTTCATCTCTTACTCTCATCTATACACACATAACAGCCCTCCATGCCCTTGTACTTGTGTCTTTATCCTTCATTAAGCTAATCACCCTCTTAAATTATGTGGTTGAAAGTGTATCCATTAATTCCCTGCCAAGTAGAGTGAAGGATCCATCCTGATAATAGATTCTGACTTCTCTCAACGATACCACCCAAATTTTGACTATATCTTCAGCTAATTGTTGAAAGTAGTCATCATCTGTGATGCACCAGTTTAATGGTAGAAAATCAGTCTAATCAAAGCAATTCCAGATAACCCTCTTTCCAACTTGCCGGTTCTTTGGTTTTCTCCCAACATTCTTGAAATGAGCTTTGATTGGTGACTTAAATGAAGGTGGGTTTGACATTTTCTTAAAGGTGGTTTGGCTAAAAGTGATTGGTATTTTGAGTAAGGTGTTTACAGTTGGTTTGTACAAAAGTTTAGGCTTAGAGGTTAAGGGTAATTGAGTGTTTGAGCTTGCAGGCTTGGAAGTTTGAGTAGGTTAAATCTTGACTTGTAGTTCCTGGACATTTCTTTTCTTTGAATCCCCTTCTCCACCTTTTTTATTTCTTTTTCCATCCTCCTTCTTGTCCTCCTGGCTCTTTCTTTTCTCATTCACCTTGCTGCCAGTTGCCCTTGAAGACTGGCTTAGATTTGAGCCATAAGTTTTTTGATCATCTTTCTTCTGCTCATCATCATTCAAGTCATCCTTAGTATTGATTTTTATTTTGGGCAACATGGTTTTAGCATCTCTCAGGTATCTCCCCAATATCTTGATTATTTCCTCATATTCAACAGTCGTATTCTGCTTTGTCTTCAAGTCTATTTCTAGAGTCATCATCAGCTTCTTGTTTTCCATGACACATTGCTTTGGGATCTGAAAATGTTTGTAATGTTTGGTGGATGGATAGATGTATGCCACTCCCTTGCTTGGTTGTAGATAAGCTTCTGGAAAAGTAATTTCTTGAGCCTTTTTCAGTTCAGTAAGCAAGAGAGTATCTTCTTGAATCACCATGTTAACCTTGTTGATTAGGATGTCCAATTCAGATGTCTTTCTAGTTATGAGATAGTTGAAGGTCACCTGCATGCACCTATCCACACCAGAGTCATTTATATTGGCAACAATTCTTTTCTCTTTAAAATCATCTTTAGTCACCACCATGATCACCCTTATGAAATTGATTATTTTGTCCAAAGCTTTCTTGTAGGTGAAGAAGTTGTTAAATAGAGAAGCCCTTAGAGCCCTTAGTAGTTCATCAAATTCTTTACTTTGACTAGGTACCTCAACTGCTTTAGTAACCTCTCCATCCCAACATCAACTTGATGTTCAGTTTCCTTAGAATTGGCTCTTTGGATTTGGAAAGATGATTTTAGTATCCTAGCCTCTATCTCCCCCTTACTCTTGATAGCAGGCATGATAAGAGGTGTAGGAAGTTCAGGACTCACAGCTTCTGAAAGTGCAGGCAAGGGAATTTTTAGTGCACCCATGATAGCTCCCATTGAGACTGAGTTTTGCATTTGAAGATGCTTATGGGAGTCTACCAAGGTCTTGATGTCAGCCTCTTGACTTTGTACCATGGCTGTGAGTTGAGAGACTTGTGTTGTGAGAGAATTATTTAATGACTTTAGAGTAGAGACTTGTTGTTGAAGAGATTGGATTTGCAAATTGGTGGATGTTGACATTGGTGGTTGGGAGCTTGAGGATACAGAAGCACCAAATATGGCTTGGACAGATTCCCTGATTCCCTCCTCCAAAAGAGCTGAAGGTTCATACCTGGCTTGATGCAGTTGATCCAGCTTGACCCTAGTGTCATTGTTGCTTGTGACGTGATTCTGCACAACTTCATGCAAAGCCACAAAAGATTGTTTAAGTTTCTTGATGCTTTTCTCCATGCTTGTCATGTCCAACCTTGCCATTTGATCAGAAAATTTATGGAATTTATTCTTGATCTCAACTTGAGTAGGCACAAGGTCATCCAGCTTATCCTTAACAATTCTTCTAATTCTATCCTGATTGCTGTCCAGAGTCTGTTGAAGTGCTTTAATTATGAGATGAAAAGCTTTGAGTTGAGCTTTATAGACTTCTCTCACAGCATCATAGACTTCCTGTGGACTGAGAGCCTTGTCATTGCTTCCCAAGATAGTTATATATTCTTCTCTAAATCTTGCCAAGACCTCATCCATGCTCAAGCTAAATTCCTTGTCAAACCAAGCATCCACATTGCCATCTTCTTCAACTTCATTGACAATTTTATGTTGTTGTTCTTCAACACCTGTTTTGTAGGAAAGCAAGATGGCCTGATAATCCTGATTGGATATATCAGTTGTGAGCAATTGTTGTGTGATTTTGGCAAGACCAGAAAATTGATCCACCCTAATGTCATTCATTATTACTGGTTGAGCCTGAGCATCCTGCAGCCACTAGGAGATTAGGTATGAGGGTTGTTGAGAAGGGTTTGATGTATATGGTAGGTCTCTGTGAGTTGAGGTACATAGTTGGGGTTCAGGAACATTTCCTATGATAGATGCCACAGTTTGACTCACAGTTGAAACTATGTCATGACAGTGTGTTATTCACCAACAACAAGAACCTCCAATTGAATTGGAGGGGATTTGACCAGGTTACTGTCATGTACCATGGCCTCAAACCATTGATATTCTTGCAAAGACATGGCACTTGAATGTGTGAAGCTTGCCTCCCCTATGATTCGATCATGGGCAATTGTACTCCTAGCTTCAATTGACAGAGCAATCTCAGCTAGGGTTTTGAGGGGAGTTGTTCCTACATGAGGAACCTCCAATTGAATTGAAAAGGATTTTGATAGCGCCCCCTGTTAGGGCGAAAACACGCGCTAATATTCACGCAAGTATACGCTTCGCAAGTAGTATAAGATATAAATCAGATTCGTTCCCACAAAGACTGGTTTAGGTTAAGTTCAATTTATGCACCTATGCAACAATGTATGGTTATCGCTCAATGCTAAGACAGATAACAAATTGGGTTTTTATTAAACTAAGAGATTATACTAAATAACATTAACTAAGAGAATTGAGGTTGAATTACTATATATGACAACATGGAATTCTAACTTTATTAAATACTTCATTCAATAGCTTTATTGTTCTTAACCTTAGCATGTAATGGTGATGACACTAATCAGATAACACGAAACTAGTAAACGCCAACTTTCGTTGCACGAGTACCATTCTACCAGACATCCACAAAAGAGATAAAAGCTGAATAGGCACCAATTATATTGAGACCCTATATGTCTATAGAATTTGACAACATAATGGTTTAAGCATAAGTTATCTATCTTGATTACATAGGGCAAGTAAAACGGTTAAAGTTACCCACTAATCATGCATACACATACATGAACCTATGATAGCGTGGCAAGTTCTAAACCTCTATATTCACTGTCGCTTCAATAGAGATTAACACGCTATCTTATATGTTAGCTACGCACATAAGATGAATTAGCATAACCAATACTAGGATATCAATCAATCACCACACACCAAGATATCAAAACAAATTAATTATTGAAATCCATAAGTAAATACGCTAGAACCCCATGACAATGATTAACCCATAATCGAACTCATCCTCACCATGGGTTCCAATGAAAGCATGGTATAAAACAAAGTCTTAATAAACAGAATAATAATTAAAGTACGAATAAACGAGATCTAGGTTCAACAAGAACGAAAACGAGCATCTAAAGTTACAACTAAAGAATCACAAATTGAAAATAAGATCTTCTTTTTCGGAGTTGTTCTGTGCTTCTAGGTCTTCTCCTTAGTATCCCAATCTTCCCGGATGATGAAAACCCTTTTTTTAACTATATATACGCCCCTAGTGGACCTGGACCCTTAAAATCGTCAAATTTCACTCAAAAAAGGCTTTTTCAGCGAAATCAGCGACCAGCCGCGCCTTGGGCGGCCGCTCAGCTCTCCGGGCAGGCGCTCAGCTCCTGGGCGGCCGCTCAGCTCTCCTGGGCGGGCGCGCAGCTCCTGTTTGGAAAAATTTCTGAAGAATCTTGTTTTGGCCATAACTTGAGTTCTACACGTCAGAATTAGGCGATTCAACTGCCTACGCGAAGCTATTGAGATTCTCTACAACTTGACAATGGCATTGGCTTCCAAATCTGATCATTTTTTATCATATTTCCTTTAAAAGCTCATTTCTTCATATAACTGATACCTGAAATGCAATAACACAAAAACACATCAAAATACCAATAACTTGAGTCCAAAACACCAATTTAAGCTTATAATAAAGCATTCCAAGTGGATATAAAATCCACTTATCACACCCCCAAGCTTGAATCGATGCTTGTCCTCAAGCATAAACAGACTCAAAACTATAAAACAAACCTAATGCATGAATACAACTACGTGAATGCAACTAAATGATAATGCAATCGATCCCCTCAGAATAACCATAACCAAATGAATAAGCCAATGCCTCTAAGAATGCAATGACTTTAAACAGAGCTCGAATAAATCCCACAAACCAACTCACAAACCAGAAACGTGCGTGTGTGGAATGCTTAATAGATATCTCTTGATACTAAATCAATAACCATAACTTATCTATCATCGAAACGATCAAAAGTTTATAAACAGAATAGACAATAAACGCATTATGACTCATAATACCTCCTTTCTACTAGAGTTATACAAGGATTCACACTATTATTGAACACATAGCAAAGATGCTTATTTGACCGTGCAATGAATGAGGTCCCAAAAGACTTATGCAATAATACCCATGTAGCGAGCGTTAGGTTAGCGGATCCTAGACTATAAAAGCCTTAGGTCACTAGGCACAAAGTCCCCTAGAACTTAATAACTCGAGTATTAAAGAGCTCACTCTTGATCAATTATGCATAAACACATACTTTTTTTTTCTCTCTTTTTTATTTTTTTTTCTTTTCTTTTTTTTTCAATAATTTCTGAATGAGTGTGTTTCGCTCCATCTCATTCAACCCTAGACTACTCATAAAAATATGAGCCGGCTACTAGCCATTTGACGCCTAGCCTTACAACAACTAGCAATGAAATCCAAGTTTTTCTCCAGATAAAAAAAATCAGTGTTTTTACGTCATTAGAAGAATATCATAAATTCTAAATATAACCAAGTGATTAAATCTCAACAACAAACAAGTATGATCATGATCTAGATCAAAAGCAACCCTATAAGACTTTGTGAAAATATTTGTTTCTGGCATGCAAATCAATTCATTAAGACTTAAACATCCCTTTATTCTTCATCACCACACTGAAATCAACATCAACTTATCAAATATCATAGTTCATCTTAAGGGATCATTCTAAATATGCATGCAAATGCAACTATAACTATATGAAATCACATAAAAACAAACAAATATGTCCTAAATGAACAATCATGCAAAAATATGAATGAACTACAACTAAACATGCAATATGAATCTATATAAATCTATATGCACACACACTACTAATCCTTATATTATCACCCCCAAAGTTAAAATTTTCAATGTCGTCATTGAAGGTAATAATAAGGATTTCAGGCATACCTAGTCGTCGGAAAGATGACCCTCTTCGGGTGGAGGATCAGGTGGCCAATCAACCTCGCTACTAGTGTCTCGAAAAATAGTACCGAAAGCGTGTGTCAAATCTTCAGCAAAACGACAGTGAATGTCATGCATGGCCTCCATACGCCTAGTCACTCGCCTGTACTACTCATCACCAACACCAGTCCTATCAATTAACTGTGGCGCATGAGAAGAACCCTCTGTAGGCACTGGAAGATCCGTCCAGCCACTCTCTACATCATCAAAAATATATCCCAACCCTTTATCATGGGGTGCACCTAAGACTGAATAACTCAAGTGATCTGGCAGTCCGTTGAGCTCAAGTGTGGGAGCTTCTTGAATAAATGGTTCAAAATGCTCCTGAAAAATTTTTAGCTCTGCTAACCCAAGAGAATCGAATGGCATATCTAACTTCCTCTTCCACTGAGGTGCATTCAAAACCTGCAATTGCTCTACTTTAAAGCACTTCTATTTAGCTGTGGGTAACTTTATTTCCTTGAACACATTAAATTTGACCTTTTTATCATGAACCTTCATCGAAAGCTCTCCTTTTTGCACATCGATCATAGTTCGGCCTGTAGCCAATAATGGTCTTCCCAAGATGATGGGAATCTTCGTATCTTCCTTGAAATCAAGAATCACAAAGTCAGCAGGGAAGAAGAGTTTATCCACCTTGACCAAGACATCCTTCACTATACCTCATGGATAAGCGATGGAACGGTCAGCTAGTTGCAATGACATGTATGTTGGTTTCGGATCAGGCAGACCAAACTTCTTGAAGATAGATAAGGGCATCAGATTGATGTTAGCTCCTAAATCACATAAACACTTGTCGAACGACAAGTTTCCGATGGTGCAAGGAATAGTGAAGCTTCTAGGATCTTTAAGCTTCAGAGGCAACTTCTGTTGTAACACAGTACTGCATTCCTCCGTTAGAGCAACAGTCTCTAAGTCATCGAGCTTCACTTTCCGAGAGAGAATAACTTTCATAAACCTCGCATAGTTAGGCATCTATTCAAGAGCTTCAGCAAAAGGTATGTTGATATGAAGTTTCTTGAACACCTCCAAAAATTTCTCAAACTGCTTATCCAGCTTTTTCTTCTGCAGCCTCTTAGGAAAAGGGGGTGGAGGATAGATCTGTTTCTCCCCTGTATTACCCTCAGGAGGAGTGTGTTCCACAGTAGTCTTCCTTGGTTCCACCTCTGCTTCCTTCTGAACTTCTTCTTCAGCCAAAACTGTATTTTCTGAATCTTGAGATTTTTCAGGCTCTTCGTCTTGCTGAATTTGGGGACTTACAACCTTTCTAGACCTTAAGGTGATGGCATTCACATGTTCTTCAACTTCCCTTTTTCCTGGATTGGCTTCTGTATCACTAGGAAGCGTTCCTGGTGGTCGATTCAATAAGGCATTAGCAATTTTCCCTATTTGGTTCTCCAGAGTCTTGATAGAAATAGCTTGGCTTTGGCATATAAGAGCCTGGTTTTTGCACATAAGTCTCAACTCCTCTAATTCAGATTTTACATTCGAAGATAGACCTGAATTATGATTTTGTTGTTAAATTTGGAGTTGTTGTTTTGGTGTAATTTGTTGCTGAAAACCAGGAGGGTTGAATTGCTTATTTCCAAACTGCTGGAAGGGCTATTGCATCGTATTCTGATTGTTGCTCCAGCTGAAGTTAGGATGATTCCAATTGTCAGGATAATAAGTGGCAGGAACTGGCTGCTGCGATCTCTGAAAGTTGCTCACAAACTGAGCTGAGTCACTAGATATAGCGCATTGCTCTGTCACATGTGGATCTGCACACAGCTCACAAACACTGGTTATCTGCTTAACACCATAGTTAGCCAGAGAATTGATCTTCATAGACAACTCCTTTAGTTGAGCAGTGATAGCCGAAGCTGTATCCACCTCAAGAACCCCTGCTACCTTGCTCTGTGACAATCTCTGGGCTGGATACTGATATTCATTAGCAGCCATTAGTTCAATTAGATCATAAGCTTCCTCATAGCTCTTTGCCCATAATGCTCCACATGTTGCTGCATCGAGCATGGGTCCGGACTGTGCTCCCAACCAATTGTAAAAACAATTGATTATCATCCAATCAGGCATTCCATGATGAGGACACTTCCTAAGCATCTCCTTGTAGCGCTCCCAAGCTTCATATAAAGATTCTCCTGATTGCTGCGCAAATTGAGTAAGAGCATTCCTGATTGCAGCTGTCTTCGCCATAGGGAAGAATTTAATAAGAAACTTCTGAGAAAGATCTTCCCAAGTAGTAATCGAACCAGCTGGTAGAGAGTGTAACCAGCTCTTAGCCTTGTCCCTTAGAGAGAATGGGAACAGTCTCAGCTTCACAGCATCTTCAGAAACACCATTGAACCTGAAGGTGTCATAGATCTCTATGAAATCCCTAATGTGTGAATTGGGATCTTCCGTTGGAGAACCCCCAAATTGGATTGAATTCTGCACCCATTGAATTATGCCAGGCTTGATCTCAAAGGTATTAGCTGTGATAGCTGGCCGGACAATGTTAGATTGAATGTCATTGATCTTGGGTTGAGAAAAATCCATCAAGGCTTTCGTTTGTGCTGCTGGAACTCCCATTGTAATGAGTACCTGAAACACAAACAAATAAACCGTGAAAGTAAAAGAATCCAAGTCAGTGAACTTTAACGACCACTGATGACAAGCACATAAACTAAAAATTAACACCGAGTCCCCGGCAGCGGCGCCAAAAACTTGTTAGGGCGAAAACACGCACTAATATTCATGCAAGTATACGCGTTCGCAAGTAGTATAAGATATAAATCAGATCCGTTCCCACAGAGACTGGTTTAGGTTAAGTTCAATTTATGCACCTATGCAACAATGTATGGTTATCGCTCAATGCTAAGACAAATAACAAATTGGGTTTTTATAAACTAAGAGATTATACTAAATAACATTAACTAAGAGAATTGAGGTTGAATTACTATATATGACAACATGGGATTCTAACTTCAATAAATACTTCATTCAATATCCTTTTTGTTCTTAATCTTAGCATATAATGGTGATGACACTAATCAGATAACACGAAAATAGTAAATGCCAACTTTTGTTGCACGAGTACCATTCTACCAGACATCCACAAAAGAGATAGAAGCTGAATAGGCACCAATTATATTGAGACCCTATATGTCTATAGAATTTGACAACATAACGGTTTAAGCATAAGTTATATATCTTGATTACATAGGGCAAGTAAAACGGTTAGAGTTACCCACTAATCATGCATACACATACATGAACCTATGCTAGCATGGCAAGTTCTAAACCTCTATATTTACTGTCACTTCAATAGAGATTAACACACTATCTTATATGTTAGCTACGCACATAAGACGAATAAGCACAACCAATACTAGGATATCAATCAATCACCACACACCAAGATATCAAAACAAATTAATTATTAAAATCCATAAGTAAATCCACTAGAACCCCATGACAACGATTAGCCCATAATCGAACTCATCGCCACCATGGGTTCCAATGAAAGTATGGTATAAAATAAGGTCTTAATAAACTGAATAATAATTAAAGTACGAATAAACGAGATCTAGGTTCAACAAGAACGAAAACGAGCATCCAAAGTTACAACTAAAGAATCACAAGTTGAAAACAAGATCTTATTTTTTGGAGTTATTCTGTGCTTCTAGGTCTTCTCCTTGGTATCCTAATCTTCCCGGATGATGAAAACCCTTTTTTTAAGTATATATACGCCCCTAGTGGACCTGGACCCTTAAAATCGTCAAATTCCACTCAAAAAAAGCTTTTTCAGTGAAATCAGCGACCAGCCGCGCCTTGGGCGGCCGCTTAGCTCTCCGGGCGAGCGCTCAGCTCTCCTGGGCGGGCGCTCAGCTCCTGTCTGGAAAAATTTCTGATGAATCTTATTTTGGCCATAACTTGAGTTCTACTCGTCAGAATTAGGCAATTCAACTGCCCACGCGAAGCTATTGAGATTCCCTACAACTTGACAGTGGCCTTGGCTTCGAAATCTGATCACTTTTTATCATATTTCTTTTAAAAGCTCATTTCTTCATATAACTGATACCTGAAATGCAATAACACAAAAACATATCAAAATACCAACAACTTGAGTCCAAAACACCAATTTAAGCTTATAATAAAGCATTCCAAGTGGATATAACATCCACTTATCACCCCCTCAGGAGTACTACCCTCAAACCTATCAATCTGTGAAGATTGTTTAGCACATAAAGGTGTTTGAGTAACATCCACAGGGTCTTCAATCAAAACTGATGAAACCCCTGTGGTTTTGATGGTGTCATCAAGGTCTACCCCAGCTAGTAGCCTCTCACCATCTAATTATGGTTACTGGGTGGTGAGCACAGTTTCATGAACCATGTCACTTGATTTTGGTGACACTTGAGAAGTAGATTCAAGTGTCTTATTATATGAAGAAGAAATTTTAGAAATAAGATTTGTAATTTCAGAATTAAGTGTTAGCAGCTCCCCGTGAATAGATGAAGGAGCTTCAAGAGATGTGCTCTCAATTTGTGTGCCATCATTATTCCTTCTTTCATACATTTTAATGTATTCAAATGGTTGTGGAGACTCTTTATAGGATGAACTAGGGAGAGTGCTCTTTTCAATAGAGACACCCTGTTGAGAGGATACCGCTAGAGTCTGTTTGATTCCCTCTTTTTCAACTACATCCTTTTGGGAGGATCCAGAGGTAGCCAAATGAGTGGTCAACTCAGTGTGCTTTAACTTTTTTGGCTTGTTGACCAATGTAAACTATGGTTGTGTTTGATCCTCACCACTCTCATTAATAACTATCAAGGGTGCCTGTTTTCTCTTCTTTTTACTCACTTCACCCTTTTAAGAGGATGAAGTGGTTGGTTTCCTAGCTGCTAGTGGTAAAGAAGGAATGGTCTCAGTTTGGGAAGGCCCCTGTTGGTGTTCCTGTGTTTGTTCTTTCACAGGTACATGAGCCATAACTGTACTAATTGTAACTGTACTAATTATTACTGTAGACCTCATGTCAGGCATAGGGTTAGGGTAAGTCCTGAATCTCTCCAACATAAATGAAGTGATTCTAAGACTTACAGGTACCTTATTTTTAGTAATAAGTGATCCTAATAGAACTTTGGACACTTGTTTACAGTTGCCTAGTTGTGTCCTATCTATACCATTAAGTAAATGAATGTCTTGCACTTTACAGTTTAAAGTAGACATTATAAATCTAGGAAGAAATATTTCCTTACCTCTTGATGCTAAAGGAATTATGAGCCTGGTGCTAAGTTTCTCCATTATCAAATGTCCTACATTGAGGTGTCTGTTGTGAGCCATGGAGAACACCAGCTTCTGAATAACACTTAAAATGTTGTCATACCCTATTTTCCCGCAGGTGAAGGCCCTCACAATTGAGTCAAAAAGGAAAGACCATTCACTCCTCAAATACTTCTTGTTCAGGCTTGCCAAGTTGATCCTCTCACTGTAGTTGATAAATTCCATGAACTCATCTAGCTCATCTTGAGTTGGGACCTCCGTCTGGTTGTTAGTAGGGATACCCAAAGCCAGATTGACATTATTCTCAGACAGCTCCACCTGTTGGCCTTGAATGGAGCAGTTAACCACCATGGAAATAGCTTGGTTCTCATGCACTACTGTCCTCATCAGAACAGAGTTCCAAAAATCACTGAGAACATCCAAATACAGATTTGGATTTGCAGTTAGAGCACCTTCAAAATATGTCTCAGAAAGGAACTTCGCAAAACTCTTGAAGCTACCAGGAGCTTGGTTTGCATCTGTAAATGCAAGATAGTTGGTGCCCTCTTTTGGGATAAAAGCTCTAACTGTGTTTGATGTCATTTTAAGTGGTTGAATTTGAGTGGGTAAGAAAAATTAGAGAGAAAGAGTTTGAAATGAGAGAAAACGGTTTGGATTTATAGAAATTAGTTCACGTAGAGATTTCGAAGGGATAAAGAGGTGTATGTCGAGATATTCGGGTATTTATAGTAAGAGGTAAAGGACTTGTCGAGAAGTAGAAATAAACGGTTAGGATTTACTTATCGATAAGTCACATGTGAGAATAGATACATATCGATATGTCACTTTTCTGACTCTTATCGAGAACTAGATAATGACTTATCGAGATGTCAAATAAATACCCAGTTCGTCCTGAATGGACTGAATTTTCCAATTTTTATTTGAATAAATCAAAATAAAATTAGAATGATTTTATATCAAAAGTATTTTATTGAAATAATTTATTGATTTAAATTATTTTTGTTCTGAGTTATATCAATGTTCTTTGTTCTAGAATGATTAACTGGATTAGCCATAATAGAAATAACACTAGTATTGTCACACATAATTGGAATTTTGTGTAACACTAGGCCATAGTCCATTAGCTGATTTCTAATCCAAAGCACTTGAGCACAAGAACTTCCAGCAGCTATGTATTCAGCCTTAGATGTGGAAGTTGATACAAATTGTTGTATCTTTCTATACTAGGATACAAGCTTTTGTCAAAAAAATTGACAGCTTCCACTAGTACTCTTCTTGTCAATCCTGCATCCAGCAAAATCTGCATATGTGTATCCAACAGCTTCAAATCCAGTTCCCTTAGGATACCATAATCTCAAGTTTGGTGTTCCCTTCAAGTATCTGAAAATTCTTTTCACAGCCATTAAATGTGATTCCTTTGGATTGACTTGAAATCTTTCGCACAGACATGTTGCAAACATAATGTTTGGTCTACTGGCAGTCAAATACAACAAAGATCCAATCATTCCTTTGTAACCTGAAATGTCTACACTTTTTCCTTTCTTATCTTCATCTAACTTTGTAGCTGTAGACATAGGTGTCGAATGCGGGTGAACAATCAACCATTTCAAACTTTGTCAATAAATCCTTAACATATTTGGTTTAACTGATGAAAATACCATCACTTCTTTGACTGACTTGAAGTCTAAGAAAGTAACTTAATTCTCCCATCATACTCATTTCATATTCACACAACATGAGTTTTGAGGATCTTTGACATAACTTTTCATTAGTAGAGCCAAAAATGATATCATCCACATAGATCTGTACTAGGATCATATCACCACCATGCTACTTGTAGAAGAGAGTATTGTCAATTGTTTTTCTAGTGAATCCATGTTTAAGCAAAAATTATAACAGTGTGTCATACCAAGCTCTAGGTGCTTGCTTTAATCCATATAGAGCCTTGTGTAGTTTGTATAAAAAGTTTGGAAATTCTGGATCTTCAAAGCCAGGTGGCTATTGCACATAAACATATTCTTCCAACTCACCATTAAGGAATGCACTCTTGCTCCAAAATTGGCTTGGTTTCAAGATGTAGAATCTATGTTGAATCACCATTTAGCGGGGCTACTGGGACTGGGGTCTCTCTCTTGGGCGGGGCATCAAGTACATGTATCTTTACCGATTAACGAATTTCTAAACGCTGGAGTAGATCCTAAAGAGATACCACTTCCTCATGAATTTATCTTGAATCGGGATCTTTTGGCTCAACTTTATCCCAGTTTTGCTGAGGGAGCAACTCCCTTTTTCACCTTGAATTGGTCAAAATATTCAGACTTTCTTACTTTTCGTGGAGGATTAGATCCAGTAACTGGGGGTCTTTACATCCATTTGATACACTTTAAAGTTTGAGTGTGCAGGAAATGCAAGAAAGATCCTTATTGCTTCAAGTCTTGCAACTGGAGCAAAAGTTTTATCATAATCAATTCCTTCCTCTTGTGAGTAGCCTTTTGCAACAAACCTTGCTTTATTTCTTGCCACAATTCCATCTTCATCCATCTTGTTCCTGTACACCCACTTTATTCTAACTATACTTCTGTTCTTTGGTACATGAACCAACTTCCAAATGTTATTTCTTTCAAACTGATTTAGCTCTTCTTGCATAGAAGATATCCAATCAGAATCAAGTAGAGCTTCCTCAGTTTTCTTGGGTTCAATTTGTGAAAGAAAGCATGTATGTAGACATTCATTAGCAGTTGCACTCCTAGTCCTCACACCAGCATTAAGATCACCCATAATTGCATCTCTAATGTGACTCATATCCCTCTTTCTGGTATGATTCGGCTGACTTGAGTTTTCTGCATTTTCTTCACCATTGGCATGACTTGCAGAACTTTCTCCTCTTTCTCCCCCTGAGTTTGTAATATGAAATTCAGGTGTTTGAGATGAGCTTCCATTATCATGATTCACTTGCTCAGTTGACTCTTTATTCATTCTGTTGTTTGTGTTGATTTCATCTCCATCTTCAGAATCACTATTAGTGTTCGAATTTTTAAATTTAAGGGCTTCAGCTTCACTTTCATCAAAGCATTCCAAGCCTAAACACTTGTCATCATCAAAAGTCACATATGTGTTTTCCATAATCTTCTTTTGTTCAAGCATATAAACTGTAACACCCCCAGATCCGGGGTCGGGGATCCGGGTCGTCACGGTCTTTCTTTCCACAATATCACTTCACTTAATTAATAATAAATAACCTTATGTTGTGACCCCACACTAACACACACCACAACCCGTTATAGTCTCAGAGATGAAATTTAAATAAGTACAAGTCTTTGAATCCACAATTTAAAAGTTATTACAACCCAAAATGATTACTTGATAAATTTACAGTTAATTGCCATTATCTGCCACAAGTTATAATTATACAGAATTGATTCTCAAAAGTAGATGGTCTGATCTACAATAGATCTACCTCTGCAGCTATAGCAGCTACAACATCATCGGGAAGACGCGGGACGCTTCCCACGCGCTTGCGCTGGGTCTGCTGGAGTCTGGCCATCTTTCCTAACTGTTGTTGTGTGATGAAGAAATAAAGCAAGAGTGAGCCTTACAGCTCGCAAGATAATATATAGTGATAACAATAATATAAGTATCTAAATGGATACTTAATAGAATCTCTATCATGTGTAAGATAATTACTTACTAGATATAAGTAAAAACAAGGAATGAAGTTACCAATACTTCACCACACTTATATCATTTATAAAGCTACTTGAACTACCACCGTTCAAAGTATTATAAGTTTTAAGAAAAACATCCCATAGATGAGACCACAAGTTAAGACTTGAATAGATTCAATCTTTGAAATATTATTGAATGAAAAAGTTATGAGATACTTTATTTAGTCCCGATATATATATATATCCACATAGATATCTCTTTAAACATTTCCTGGAACCTCTGTTATGTAAAGTATGAACAGAGTTTGAAACATCCAATGAATTTTGGAAAGGAAAAGAATTTTGGCATAAACCAGATATCTTGCTGATCAGGCAAAGATACCAATAAGTAACCTTTTCTACTAGTAGATGGATGAATCCCCCACCGGTCATCACCCTGGCCTCATAAGGACCTTGTGCTGGACCGCCACCCGGCCTCTTACGCGTTGATGGACTGCCACCCAGCCACTTACACAATAATAGACCATACCCCGGCCTGTCGCTTATGCCGACTCAATTAGATGGGCTTACTTCCCGAACATTGGGCAAGTAATCAATTCATTTACCAAAACTGCAACCTCGTTGCGAATATAAAATACACCACAGAGCCGGATTCCCCAGGTTTTGAGCGAGTATTTAAATCCCCTTAAAAAGGAAGATCTTAAATATAAAAATGAGTTTTGGGATCCGCTCTAACTTTAAAAATCATTTTGAAGACTCGAAAACACTTTATAGAGTGTTTGGAGTAAAGCTGATTTAATGAAGTAAATCAGTCCCCAGAATATTTAGAAAATGACTGAATATTATTATTTAAATAATATTCCCATAAAGAATAATCTTTATAAAAATAATTGAAGTAGAAGTATTAAAACTTATACTTGAAACGAGTATTAAATAACCAAGATATACTTATATGAAAGTATTATCTTTATTTGAATAATCGAAAATAAGTTTGATTATTGACACCTTATTCTTTAATAAAATAAAGAATATACCTCAGCAGATAATCGGAGTCATAGATCCTCAAATGAATATTCAAATAATATTCATTAAATAATATAAACTGAGTCATAAGCCCTCGAATGAATATTCAAATAATATTCAATAAATAATATAAAAGAGTCATAAGCCCTCGAATGAATATTCAAATAATATTCAGATAAATAAATAAAAGGGTCATAAGCCCTCGAATGAATATTCAAATAATATTCAATAAATAATATAAAAGAGTCATAAGCCCTCGAATGAATATTCAAATAATATTCAGATAAATAAATAAAAGGGTCATAAGCCCTCGAATGAATATTCAAATAATATTCAATAATAAAATAAGTTAAAGTTATCGAATAAACCTTATTCGATTAATAGTTTTGAAAACTATGACCATATATATAAATAAATATATATATATATATATATATCCATATCCATATATACAAAATCTACTCGGGATCCTCGACTCCCGGTTTTAGAAAATATTTTCACCTTTGGGTCCCTATACTAAGGGTATATGCAAGTTACCGCTATCCTCTAGCATAAGTATTATGCAACTATAAACATTTGAACCAACAGATATATAACTCAAGAATATGAAACAGGCATGCATATATACCATATCACATGCAACAATATATCGCAAGAATTTGCTAATAACAAATATGCATTTATCGCAAGATCATGCATATACAAATGTATACATCACAACAACAGTATAACGGATAGAATACTTGCCTGAGCGACTTGGGGTGATAAAAAGCTCGGGACGAGTCTGGTAACCTATAAACAACAAGTAAGTTGGAATTAAACCAAAATCACTTGTAAATCTATACTTTAACTAACTTAGACTCTAACGCTTGATTTGCGCTCACTGATTTGCTTAAGTCACTCGGGTACCCTCGGCTCCACCATTTTTAATAATTTAACCTTTACGAGTTTTAAAGCGATTTCTTCGCGAGTGTCTTACCAACTGCCTAACACACTTACCATAAATGTTTCATACATTAATTAACCCTTTTTGGTCTTTAACCTATGTTTCAAAGTAAGGCGAGGGAAAAAGTTTCGTTCGCGAAACGCCGTTACTTGAAACGGTCGTTTCTCCTAAACCGTGCATCGGAATCGAACGAACTACATATCAAAACGAAGCTCGTAACATGAGCTATCTAAACATGGCAGTGGTCATATTCTAGCAGGGGGTTCTCGGGTCCTAATGCCATGCACAAAAACAGTCCAAAGAAAATCGGACGTTACGACGGCTATGTTTACGCGATTTCCAAATTTTAAACCATTCAAAACCAACCACAAACCAACCTCAAATCCAACATACAACCAACACCCATCCTTATCACATCATAACAATCCCAACCAATTCAATTTAATCATTCATACTTATGCCTAAACTTAACTTTAATCACACTTAAGTTCTTTTAAATCAAAACCACAACAATAACCATTCCATTTCACTACCATTCCAAATCCCAAACTCTAAATCATAACAACAAGCTACAATATCATCTTACTAATCAAAATCATATTATAATATATAGGAACCTAGGGTTTAGAGGTGGTATACCTTCCTTGAAGTGGTGGGAGGAGCTAGGAAGCCTTAAGAAGCTTTGAGAAGTCTTAAGAATGCTTGGATCTTCAAGAAAAACAAGAAAAATTTCAAGTTAAAAACTTGAAAACACTATTCATTGTCTTATTCTTTGATTAAATGAAGAAGATTGAGAAGGAATTAATGGCTTAAACTCATGATATAGTCCTAACTAAGCATGAAGATGATTAGGGAATTATCTTACCAATTTAGGAGGCTTGGATCTTGAGTTTTGAAATTCTTCTTGCCTTTTGAATAGTGAAAAGCCGAGAGCTTCAAGAACAAAGCCTTGGTTGCTTTTTGATTTTTGATGAAAATGATTTTACTTGGCTTGGTTGCTTGGTTTTTGTATTTGATTTAGTCAATTACCTTTTTGCCCTTGAATTTGTGTGGTTACAAAGCTACCACACCTCCTTCCTTCCCATGTCATGCTTATGTCATCCTCATGATGTCATCCTCCCTTCCTTGTCCTCTTTCTATTGGTTGGATGACATCATTCCCACTAATCCCTTTGATTAACTTCCTAATCGTTTGCCTAATGACCGCTGATCTGTTATACGGTTCGCTTAACTTTCGTTCTCGTTTATCGTTTGAAGGATCATACCCGGGATCTTATTACTTAGGTTCCTTTAACCTTTCTCAATACATTATATTCCTTTTTATGATCCTCTATTATAATCCTTTAATTTAAATCCTTTTTATCCTGTTACCTTATACTCAATTCTCTCCGTATCTTGTGGATTTCCGGGAAAAACCAAAGTGTTCGGAATTGGATTCTGACGATCTTTACATACACTTATATACTTCATAGAGTACTAATAATATCCCAGAATATCCATAACAGAACCCCTACATAGTGTGGCGTGAAAAGTTTTCTCATTCAGCTAAAACACTATTCACAAGGGTTACAAAAAGTTGAAAATTTTGGGGTTATTACAGTCTCCCCTCCTTAAAAGGATTCCGTCCCGGAATCAAACAGAAAACAAATGGGGGTACTTTTCTAGCATTGTGCTCTCTAGTTCCCAAGTTGATTCTTCCACGTTGTGATTCTGCCATAGTACTCTGACTAGCTTGATCACTTTGTTCCAAAGCACCTGCTCCTTCTTATCCATAATCCTTACTGGCTTCTCCACGTAAGTTAGATCTGGCTGCATATCCACCTGCTCGTACTCCACTATGTGTCTGGCATCCCGATGATACCTCCTTAGCATTGACACATGGAACACATTATGAACTTGTTGCAAATTAGGGGGTAGGGCTAGCTCGTAAGCTAACTTTCTAATCCGTCTTAATATCTCAAAAGGTCCAATGTATCTTGGGCTTAGTTTTCCTTTCTTTCCGAACCTCATTAATCCCTTCCAAGGGGATACTTTCAACTGTACTAAGTCCCCTACTTCATATTCCTTGTCCTTTCGGGCTAGGTCTGCATATTTCTTTTGTCTGTCTTGGGCTGCTACAAGTCGCCCTCTGATAAGATCCACTATATCTTTGGTCCTTTGGACCACTTCGGGTCCGAGCATCTTCCGCTCTCCTACTTCATCCCAGTACAAGGGAGATCGACACCTTCTTCCGTACAGGGCCTCATAAGGCGGCATTGCGATGCTAGCATGAAAGCTATTGTTATAAGAAAACTCGATCAACGGCAAGTGATCATCCCAACTTCCTTTAAGGTCTATTGCACAGACTCTCAACATATCCTCTAGTGTCTGGATGGTCCTTTCACTCTGTCCATCCGCCTGGGGATGGTACGCGGTACTCATATTTAACTTGGTCCCCGCACATTCCTGAAAGCTCCTCCAAAATCTGGAGTTGAACCTAGGGTCTCGGTCTGAGACAATGGACGCTGGGACTCCATGTCGTGTCACTATTTCCTTAAGGTAAATGTCCACCAGTCTATCGACTGTGTATCTCTCATTGATAGGAATGAAATGAATTGACTTTGTCAGTCGGTCTATAATTACCCAAATGGCGTCGTGATTTGCTTTCGTCCTTGGCAAGCCTACAATAAAATCCATCGCTATATGTTCCCATTTCCATTCGGGAATCTCCAGGGGTCGCAAAAGTCCACTGGGTCTCTGGTGCTCTGCCTTTACTCTTTGGCAAGTCAAACACTTGTTTACCCATTCTGCTACGTCCCTCTTCATGTTGGGCCACCAGTAATATTCCTTCAAATCCCTATACATCTTTGTACTTCCCGGGTGAATGGAATACCTTGAACTATGGCTTTCATCCAAAATCTCATCTTTAAGTTCTTGAACATTCGGAACCCAAATTCGGTAGGAGTACCTCATTATCCCTTTATCATCTTTCTCAGTATGGATCTCCTCTCCAGTCATTGACTCTCTGCCTTCATTCATTATTTTCTCCTGGCACAATCTGATCTTTTCCAATAACTCTGGCTGCATTGAGATCTCAAAAAGCTTTTCAGCTCTGGTTCCGGTTACCTTTACTTCTATTTCCATTCTCTCAAAATCCCTTATCAACTCTTCTGAAATCGTTATCATTCTGAGTCTCTCCTTTCTACTAAGGGCATCAGCCACCACATTGGCATTCCCTGGATGATAGAGAATCTCACAATCATAGTCCTTGATTAGTTCTAACCATTTCCTCTGGCGCATGTTGAGCTCTTTCTGCGTAAATATGTACTTGAGGCTCTTATGGTCTGTGAAAATCTCGCACTTCTCTCCATACAAGTAGTGCCTCCAAATTTTTAAAGCAAATACTATTGCCGCGAGCTCAAGGTCATGAGTAGGATATCTAACCTCGTATTCCTTCAGTTGTCTCGACGCATACGCAATAACTTTACCGTGCTGCATAAGCACACATCCTAATCCTTTGTGCGACGCGTCACTATATATCACAAAATCTCCTTTTCCGTCCGGTAATGCCA
Organism: Apium graveolens; assembly: GCF_009905375.1. Classification (NCBI taxonomy): domain Eukaryota; kingdom Viridiplantae; phylum Streptophyta; class Magnoliopsida; order Apiales; family Apiaceae; genus Apium; species Apium graveolens. Next base: position 45,189,044 of record NC_133655.1, on the reverse strand, counting down.
ATACCGGAGCCGTTATCAACCTTTTCTTTAATTCCTGAAAACTGTTCTCGCATTTCTCCGTCCATTCAAACTTCTCTGTCTTACGAGTAAGTCGTGTCAAAGGGGCTGCGATCTTCGCAAAGTCCTGAACAAATCTACGATAGTAGCCGGCCAATCCTATGAAACTCCTTACCTCTGTGGGTGTGGTTGGCCTTTCCCAATTTGAGACCGCCTCTATCTTGGAGGGGTCGACCAATACTCCTTCTTTATTGATCACATGTCCTAAAAACTGTACTTCATTCCGCCAGAATTCACACTTCGAGAATTTGGCATATAACTGCTCCTCTCTGAGTATTCCTAGAGCTATCCTCAAATGCTCTGCATGTTCTGCCTCAGTCCTTGAGTAGATCAAAATATCATCGATAAAAACTATCACACACTTGTCCAAGTACTTCTTAAATACTCTATTCATTAAATCCATGAAAGCCGCTGGGGCGTTGGTTAATCCAAAGGACATTACCAAGAACTCATAATGCCCATACCTGGTACGGAACGCTGTCTTGGAAATATCTTCGGGTTTAATCTTTAGTTGGTAATATCCAGTTCTCAGGTCGATCTTGGAAAAATAAACAGCATCCTTTAGCTGGTTGAACAGATCGTCTATTCTAGGTAATGGGTACCTGTTCTTTATGGTTAGCTTGTTCAACTCTCGATAGTCTATGCACAACCTCATGCTCCCATCTTTCTTCTTAACAAATAAAACTGGTGCTCCCCACGGAGACACACTGGGTCTTATCATACCCTTATCCAAGAGTTCCTGCAATTGGATAGCTAATTCCTTCATTTCTAATGGGGCTAACTGGTAAGGTGCCTTTGAAACTGGCGCCGTCCCTGGGGCCAACTCAATAGCAAATTCAATCACTCTATCGGGTGGTAATCCCGGAAGGTCTTGGGGGAATACATCTTCAAATTCGTTGACTACTGGAATATCTTGTAAGTTGGGCACCTCCTTCTGCGTGTCCACCACATAGGCTAGGTAAGCCTCACTTCCTTTTCGTAGCATCCTTTTGGCCTGGGCCATAGTCAAAAATTTCTGCGTCTGCCTCTTTCCTCTAAATATAACTTCTTTCTTCCCGGGGATATTTAACTTAACTTTCTTCCCTTTACAGTCTATCTGAGCATCGTTGCTAGATAGCCAGTCCATTCCCAAAATCACATCGAACTCCCCTAATTTAAAAGGAATCAGATCAACACTGAAAGATTGCTCCCCTATGCCTATCTCACAGGCGGGGTGAATCTGGTTAACAGGAATAATTTCATGATTGGCTATTTCTACTTGTAAGGGTTCTATCAAGGGTTCAGCCTTAAGTCTTAACTTACGCGCAAGGTCCTTTGATATAAAAGATTTAGTTGCTCCCGAATCAAATAAAACATTTGCACTGACTGAATTTAGAGAAAGGGTACCTGCTATCACATCTGAATCTTTCATAGCATCCTGGACTGTCATGTTGAAAGTCCTCGCAGTAGGTGGCTTATTGGAAGCAGCCCTGCTTGCTCCCGAAGCTGCTGGTTTGTTCATTGGGCATTCCCTCTTCCAATGACTCGGGTGTCGGCACTCGATGACAAGTGGCGGTTGGAACTGACGGCAGGGGCTGATGATGGGCACTTATTTGAGTAGTGGCCTTCCCGACCGCACTTAAAACAAGGTTACAGGCCTTTCCTTTACACTCACCAGTGTGATTCCTTCCACATATGTTACAGGCTGGCAATGGGGGTCGAGACTGGTTGGAATAGGACATTCTTGACTTCTGGCCGCCCTGGCTCACACTCACACTCATTGGCCGCTTAAACCCAGTGTTCCTTCCTGGTAGGGACACTGCTCCTCGATTAAATCTAGTTGGGAAGCTCCTTCCTGCGGAACCTCCACCCATGCTCAAACTTTTCCTCTTTATTCCTTTCTTCTCTCTTTCCTTCTGCATCTGTTCACTTCCAACTTCTACAATCGTTGCCTTTTGCACCAGAGTGGCATAGTCCGTAAGCTCAAGGATTGCCACCCTATTCTGAATCCACGGTTTCAGTCCCTGCTGAAACCTCCTAGCTTTCGTTTCCTCGGTGCTCACAAACTCCGGCACAAACCTTGATAACTCAGTAAATTTCGCTTCGTACTCTGCTACAGACAAGTTATTCTGCTTTAGCTCCAAGAACTTGAGCTTCATCTGGTTTTCCATAAACCTCGGGAAATACTTCCCCAGAAACAACTGACTAAATCTCTCCCAGGTTATAATAGCAGTCTGTCTCCATATTTTTCTTGGCCTCCCACCAGTAGTTAGCTTCTCCTTTCAGAAGGTAGGTAGCAAATACAGTCTTCTAGTGCCTCCTCGGTACTCAAAATCTCAAAAGATTTCTCCATTTCCTTTAACCATGCCCTTGCCTCAACTGGGTCGGCTGATCCGTGGAACTCAGGGGGCTTAAGGGACTTAAAAGCCCTGAAAGAGTTTGCCACTGCATTGTTACTTCCTTGAGGGGGTGGGTTGGGTTGACGTTCCAAATTCTGCCTTAGGAGTTGCATGAACTGGCTCATGGGATCCATGCCTGGGTTTTGTACTGGTTGCTCAACCTCGGTTTCTCCTTCTTCAGCCTCTATCTCAAATCCCTCAACATCATACGTTTCCTCTTCCTCTTCATACAGGGAGTCATCCTATTCCACATAATCCTCATCTTCCTCTTCACTGTGTTCCTTGGTTTCTATTGTCCTGATTATGGCTTCCCTGGTCCTCAGATCCAGGGTTCGCCCTAGTTCCAATCTTTCTTGGCGGCATGATTCTGATAATAATAAAAAACAATTATTGGGAAAATTCAACGTTAGGTCACAATCATATACAACATTGTGCCTTGCACAGCTCTTATAATGGGGAGAACGTATATCGCAATTCTATTATTTTAAGAAAGTTCTAATACGAAGTGCAGTAATAATAATGATAAAACAGTGATCCCGTCACTATGGAACTGAACTGAAAGGAAACAAATATATACATAATGCGAGAATACATAGTTTGATCTGGTCAAAAGTACAACAGTGCTACAGTCATCTGTCCCAAAAGTGATACACAAGAGTCTATCTGTCTAGTCAGAAAAGGGATGCTATATACAAGTCAACTATCCCGGAAAATTGGCTCTTACTAAGGCCTCGGCTAACTAGACAACTAGACTATTCCATCATCAATCCTGAATCACACACCGGAGCGGGTCAGCTCCCAAACCCTTTCCATCGCACGACGGAAGATATAGTCGGCCTGCCGCCTGGAGATCCTACCATGCCTGTCCCCCTGGAGAGATCTGAGTCTCGCTCGGGACGTGAGCTCTATCCCCGTAAGTTCCCTGCTCAAGGATCGGGGTATAGAAGCCCTAGTCTCATAAGCTCGGGTACGCCTACCCGCCCTCTCTGCATCCAACTCCCTCCTGGCCTCATCTAGTCGGCCCTCGGCAACAGCCACTCGGGTCCTCAATACATCCTGAACATATCCATGAGCTAACGAAGACTGCCTGTGGGCAGGGTCAAGAGGTGGTGAATCCGGAGCCGCTGAGGGTGCCTCCTCGGTCTGCCTAGGCTCGGAAGTATGGGTCTCTGAGCTGTCATCATCAGGAATCCAGGATAGTGGTGGAGGGGTAGGGGCTCTGACCACCGGAAGTGTGGGTAAAGGGATACGAGCATACACTACCATAGGTCCAACACGCTCCTCAGCTACTGGGACCTCATCCGGGTCCTCCTCATCTGGAATAGCAATAACCTCTGTCTCTGACTCCTCTGAGGGGTCCTCCTCATCTGAAATAGCAATGACCTCCATCTCAGGCTCCTCTGAGGGGTCCTCCTCATCATCCTCCATCTCAGGCTCCTCCTGATCCTCAACATCTAGCAATGCCTCATCATGCTCACGCTCGAACATCTCAGGGTCCTCTATCTCAGGCGCCTACACATTAAACGAGCTAAGTTACTATCATGATACTTATAAGGGTTCCCGTAAGGGTTTTAACTGTCAGCACTACTTTAAGTAGTCCGACCATGAACTTGGCAAGAGTTCTTATTATCTTTGTGAGTTTGTTATTATATCGACGCATCATCTCTGAGGTTTATAATGCTTAGCTCTGATACCATTTCTGTAACACCCCCAGATCCGGGGTCGGGGATCCGGGTTGTCACGGTCTTTCTTTCCACAATATCACTTCACTTAATTAATAATAAATAACCTCATGTTGTGACCCCATACTAACACACACCACAACCCGTTATAGTCTCAGAGATGAAATTGAAATAAGTACAAGTCTTTGAATCCACCATTTAAAAGTTATTACAACCCAAAATGATTACTTGATAAATTTACAGTTAATTGCCATTATCTGCCACAAGTTATAATTATACATAATTGATTCTCAAGAGTAGATGGTCTGAACTACAATGGATCTACCTCTGCAGCTATAGCAGCTACAACGTCATCGGGAAGACGCGGGACGCTTCCTACGCGCTTGCGCTGGGTCTGCTGGAGTCTGGCCATCTCTCCTAACTGTTGTTGTGTGATGAAGAAATAAAGCAAGAGTGAGCCTTACAGCTCGCAAGATAATACATAGTGATAACAATAATATAAGTATCTAAATGGATACTTAATAGAATCTCTATCATGTGTAAGATAATTACTTACTAGATATAAGTAAAAACAAGGAATGAAGTTACCAATACTTCACCACGCTTATATCATTTATAAAGCTACTTGAACTACCACCGTTCAAAGTATTATAAGTTTTAAGAAAAACATCCCATAGATGAGACCACAAGTTAAGACTTGAATAGATTCAATCTTTGAAATATTATTGAATGAAAAAGTTATGAGATACTTTATTTAGTCCCGATATATATATATCCACATATATATATCTCTTTAAACATTTCCTGGAACCTCTGTTATATGAAGTATGAACAGAGTTTGAAACATCCAATGAATTTTGGAAAGGAAAAGAATTTTGGCATAAACCAGATATCTTGCTGATCAGGCAAAGATACCAAAAAGTAACCTTTTCTACTGTAGATGGATGAATTCCTCACCGGTCATCACCCTGGCCGCATTAGGACCTCGCGCTAGACCGTTACCCGGCCCCTCACGCGTTGATGGACTGCCACCCAGCCACTTACACTTTCATAGACCGTACCCCGGCCTGTCGCTTATGCCGACTCAATTAGATGGGCTTACTTCCCGAACGTTGGGCAAGTAATCAATTCATTTACCAAAACTGCAACCTCGTTGCGAATATAAAATACACCACAGAGCCGGATTCCCCAGGTTTTGAGCGAGTATTTAAATCCCCTTAAAAAGGAAGATCTTAAATATAAAAATGAGTTTTGGAATCCGCTCTGACTTTAAAAATCATTTTGAAGACTCGAAAACACTTTATAGAGTGTTTGGAGTAAAGCTGATTTAATGAAGTAAATCAGTCCCCAGAATATTTAGAAAATGACTGAATATTATTATTTAAATAATATTCCCATAAAGAATAATCTTTATAAAAATAATTGAAGTAGAAGTATTAAAACTTATACTTGAAACGAGTATTAAATAACCAAAGATATACTTATATGAAAGTATTATCTTTATTTGAATAATCGAAAATAAGTTTGATTATTAACACCTTATTCTTTAATAAAATAAAGAATATATTTCAGCAAATAATCGGAGTCATAGATCCTCAAATGAATATTCAAATAATATTCATTAAATAATATAAACTGAGTCATAAGCCTTCGAATGAATATTCAAATAATATTCAATAAATAATATAAAAGAGTCATAAGCCCTCGAATGAACATTCAAAATAATATTCAATAAATAATATAAAAGAGTCATAAGCCCTCGAATGAATATTCAAAATAATATTCAATAAATAATATAAAAGAGTCATAAGCCCTCGAATGAATATTCAAAATAATATTCAATAAATAATATAAAAGAGTCATAAGCCCTCGAATGAATATTCAAAATAATATTCAATAATAAAATAAAGCTAAAGTTATCGAATAAACCTTATTCGATTAATAGTTTGGAAAACTATATGCATATATATATATATATATAAATATATATATATATATATCCATATCCATATATACACGATTACTCGGGATCTTCGACTCCCGGTTTTTAGAAAATATTTTCACCTTTGGGTCCCTATACTAAGGGTATATGCAAGTTACCGCTATTCTCTAGCATAGGTATTATCAACTGAACCAACAGATATATATTTCAAGAATATGAAACAGGCATGCATATATACCATATCACATGCTACAATATATCGCAAGAATTTGCTAATTTAACCAACATGCATTTATCGCAAGATCATGCATATACAAATGTATACATCACAACAACAGTATAACGGATAGAATACTTGCCTGAGCGACTTGGGGGTGAGAAAGGCTCGGGACGAGTCTGGTAACCTATAAACAACAAGTAAGTTGGAATTAAACCAAAATCACTTGTAAATCTATACTTTAACTAACTTAGACTCTAACGCTTGTTTTGCGCTCACTGATTTGCTTAAGTCACTCGGGTACCCGCGGCTCCACCATTTTTAATAATTTAACCTTTATGAGTTTTAAAGCGATTCCTTCGCAAGTGTCTTACCAACTGCCTAACACACTTACCATAAATGTTTCATACATTAATTAACCCTTTTTGGTCTTTAACCTATGTTTCAAAGTAAGGCGAGGGAAAAAGTTTCGTTCGCGAAACGCCGTTACTTGAAACGGTCGTTTCTCCTAAACCGTGCATCAGAATCGAACGAACTACATATCAAAACGAAGCTCGTAACATGAGCTATCTAAACATGGTAGTGGTCATAATCTAGCAGGGGGTTCTCGGGTCCTAATGTTATGCACAAAAACAGTCCAAAGAAAATCGGACGTTACGACGGCTATGTTTACGCGATTTCCCAATTTTAACCATTCAAAACCAACCACAAACCAACCTCAAATCCAACATACAACCAACATCCATCCTCATCACATCATAACAACCCCAACCAATTCAATTTAATCATTTATACTTATGCCTAAGCTTAATTTAACCATACTTAAGTTCTTTTAATCAAAACCACAACATTTACCATTCCATTTCACTACCATTCCAAATCCCAAACTCTAAATCACAACAACAAGCTACAATATCATCCTACCAATTAAAATCATCTTATAATACATAGGGATCTAGGGTTTGGAGATGGTATACCTTCCTTGAAGTGGTGGGATGAGCTAGGAAGCCTTAAGAAGCTTTGAGAAGTCTTAGGAAAGCTTGGATCTTCAAGAAAAACAAGAAAACTTCAAGTTAAAAAACTTGAAAACACTATTCATAGTCTTCTTCTTTGATTAAATGAAGAAGATTGAGAAGGAATTAATGGCTTAAACTCATGATATAGTCCTAACTAAGCATGAAGATGATTAGGGAATTATCTTACCAATTTAGGAAGCTTGGATCTTGAGTTTTGAATTGTTCTTGCCTTATGAATAGTAAAAAGCCGAGAGCTTCAAGAACAAAGCCTTGGTTGCTTTTTGATTTTTGATGAAAATGATTTTTGCTTGGCTTGGTTGCTTGGTTTTTGTGCTTGCTTTAGTCAATTACCTTTTTTCCCTTGAATTTGTGTGGTTACAAAGCCACCACACCTCCTTCCTTCCCATGTCATGCCTATGTCATCCTCATGATGTCATCCTCCCTTCCTTGTCCTCTTTCTATTGGTTGGATGATATCATTCCCACTAATCCCTTTGATTAACGTCTTAATCGTTTGCCTAATGACCGCTGATCTGTTATACGGTTCGCTTAACTTTCGTTCTCGTTTATCGTTTGAAGGATCATACCCGGGATCTTATTACTTAGGTTCCTTTAACCTTTCTCAATACATTATATTCCTTTTTATGATCCTCTATTATAATCCTTTAATTTAAATCCTTTTTATCCTGTTACCTTATACTCAATTCTCTCCGTATCTTGTGGATTTCCGGGAAAAACCAAAGTGTTCGGAATTGGATTCTGACGATCTTTACATACACTTATATACTACATAGAGTACTAATAATATCCCAGAATATCCATAACAGAACCCCTACATAGTGTGGCGTGAAAAGTTTCTTCATTCAGCTAAAACACTATTCACAAGGGTTACAAAAAGTTGAAAATTTTTGGGGTTATTACAAAAGTGATACACAAGAGTCTATCTGTCTAGTCAGAAAAAGGGATGCTATATACAAGTCAACTATCCCGGAAAATTGGCTCTTACTAAGGCCTCGGCTAACTAGACAACTAGACTATTCCATCGTCAATCCTGAATCATAAACCGGAGCGGGTCAGCTCCCATACCCTTTCCATCGCACGACGGAAGATATAGTCGGCCTGCCGCCTGGAGATCCTACCATGCCTGTCCCCCTGGAGCGATCTGAGCCTCGCTCGGGATGTGAGCTCTATCCCCGTAAGCTCCCTCCTCAAGGATCGGGGTATAGAAGCCCTAGTCTCATAAGCTCGGGTACGCCTACCCGCCCTCTCCGCATCCAACTCCCTCCTGGCCTTATCCAGTCGGGCCTCGGCAACAGCCACTCGGGTCCTCAGAACATCCTGAACATATCCATGAGCTAACGAAGACTGCCTGTGGGCAGGGTCAAGAGGTGGTGAATCCGGAGCCGCTGAGGGTGCCTCTTCAATCTGCCTAGGCTCGGAAGTATGGGTCTCTGAGCTGTCATCATCGTGAATCCAGGATAGTGGTGGAGGGGTAGGGTCTCTGACCACCGGAAGTGTGGGTAATGGGGTACCAGCATACACTACCATAGGTCCAACACACTCCTCAGCTACAGGGACCTCATCCGGGTCCTCCTCATCTGGAATAGCAATAACCTCTGTCTCTGACTCCTCTGAGGGGTCCTCCTCATCTGAAATAGCAATGACCTCCGTCTCTGACTCCTCTGAGGGGTCCTCCTCATCCTCCTCCATCTCAGGCTCCTCCTGATCCTCAACATCTAGCAGTGCCTCATCATGCTCACGCTCGAACATCTCAGGGTCCTCTATCTCAGGCGCCTACACATTAAACGAGCTAAGTTACTATCATGATACTTATAAGGGTTCCCGTAAGGGTTTTAACTGTCAGCACTACTTTAAGTAGTCCGACCATGAACTTGGCAAGAGTTCTTATTATCTTTGTGAGTTTGTTATTATATCGACGCATCATCTCTGAGGTTTATAACGCTTGGCTCTGATACCATTTCTGTAACACCCCCAGATCCGGGGTCGGGGATCCGGGTCGTCACGGTCTTTCTTTCCACAATATCACTTCACTTAATTAATAAAAATAACTTTATGCTGTGACCCCACACTAACACACACCACAACCCGTTATAGTCTCAGAGATGCAATTGAAATAAGTACAAGTCTTTGAATCCACAATTTCAAAGTTATTACAACCCAAAATGATTACTTGATAAATTTACAGTTAATTGTCATTATCTGCCACAAGTTATAATTATACATAATTGATTCTCAAGAGTAGATGGTCTGATCTACAATAGATCTACCTCTGCAGCTATAGCAGCTACAACATCATCGGGAAGACGCGGGACGCTTCCCACGCGCTTGCGCTGGGTCTGCTGGAGTCTGGCCATCTTTCCTCACTGTTGTTGTGTGATGAAGAAATAAAGCAAGAGTGAGCCTTATAGCTCGCAAGATAGTATAAAGTGATAACAATAATATAAGTATCTAAATGAATACTTACTAGAATCTTTTATCAAGTGTAAGATAATTACTTACTAGATATAAGTAAAAATAAGGGATGAAGTTACCAAATACTTCACTACACTTATATCATTTATAAAGCTACTTGAACTACCATTGTTCAAAGTATAATGAGCTTTTACTAGTTCATCACATAGATGAGACTACAAGACAAGATTTGAATAGATTAAACCTTTGAAATATTATTAAAGGAAATGAAGTTATGATATACTTTATTAAGTTCTGATATGTATATATATATATCCATATATACATCTTCTTTATACATTTCCTGAAAACCTCTGTCATGTAAAGTATGAACAGAGTTTGAAACATCCAATAAATTTTGGGAAAGGAAAAGAATTTTGGCATAAACCAGGTATCTCGCTGATCAGGCAAAGATACCAATAAGTAACCTTTTCTACTAGTAGATGGACGAATTCCCCACTGGGCATCACCCTGGTCGTAATAGGACCTTATGCTGGACTGCCACTCAGCCACTTATGCATTTGATGGACTCCCACTGAGCCACTTACACTATCATGGACGCCCACTGAGCCCATGTTGCATAAGATGGACTTACTTCCCGAACGTTGGGTAAGTAATCAATTCATTTACCAAAACTGCAACCTTGTTGCGAATATAAAATACACCACAGAGCCGGATCCCTCAGGTTTTGAGCGAGTATTTAAATCCCCTTAAAAAGGAAGATCTTAAATATAAAATGAGTTTCGGGAAACGCTCTAACTTTTAAAAATCATTTTGAAGACTCGAAAACACTTTAAAGAGTGTTTGGAGTAAAGCTGATTTAATGAAGTAAATCAGTCCCCAGTATATTTAGAAAATGCCTGAATATTATTATTTAAATAATATTTCCATAAAGAATAATCTTTATAAAAATAATTGAAGTAGAAGTATTAAAACTTATACTTGAAACGAGTATTAAATAACCAAAGATATACTTATACGAAAGTATTATCTTTATTTGAATAATCAAAAATAAGTTTGATTATCGACACCTTATTCTTTAATATAATAAAGAATATTACAATAAAGAATATTAATAAGTAATAAGCGGAGTCATAATACCTCGAATGAATATTATAAATAATATTTATAAAATAAAGGAGTCATACATCCTCAAATTAATATCCAAGTAATATCCAATAATAATATAAAAGAGTCATAAGCCCTCGAATAATATTCGAAATAATATTCAATAAATAATATAAAGAGTCATAAGCCCTTGAATGAATATTCAAATAATATTCATAAAATAAAATAAAGTTATCGAATAAACCTTATTCGATTAATAGTTTTGAAAACTATGACCATATATATATACAAATATATATATATATATATACATATACGGAATCTACTCGGGATCCTCGACTCCCGGTTTTAGAAAATGTTTTCACCTTTGGGTCCCTATACTAAGGGTATATGCAAATTACCGCTATCCTCTAGCATAGGTATTATCAACAATTATATATGGAAATAATACGAAACAGGCATGCATATATATATACCATAGCAGCATGCTTCAATATATAACAACATTTGCTAATTAACCAACATGCATCTATCGCAAGATAATGCATATACACATATACATCACAACAACAGTATAACGGGTAGAAAAACTTGCCTGAGCGACTTGGGGTGATAAAAGGCTCGGGACGAGTTTGGTAACCTATAAACAACAAGTAAGTTGGAATTAAACCAAAGTTACTTGTAAATCTATACTTTAACTAACTTAGACTCTAACGCTTGTTTTGCGCTTACTGATTTGCTTAAGTCACCCCGGTACCCTCGGCTCCACCATTTTTAATAATTTAACCTTTACGAGTTTTAAGGCGATTCCTTCGCGAGTGTCTTACCAACTGCCTAACACACTTAAAATAAATGTTTCATACCTTAATTAACCCTTTTTGGTCTTTAACCTATGTTTCAAAGTAAGGCGAGGGGAAAAGTTTCGTTCGCGAAATGCCGTTACTTCAAATGGTCGTTTCTCCTAAACCGTGCATCGGAATCGAACGAACTACATATCAAAACGAAGCTCGTAACACGAACTATCTAAACATGGCAATGGTCATAATATAGCAGGGGGTTCTCGGGTCCTAATGTTATGCACAAAAACAGTCTAAAGAAAATCGGACGTTATGACGGCTATGTTTACGCGATTTCCCAATTTAAAACCATTCAAAACCAACCCAATTCAACCTCAATCCAACATACAACCAACATCCATCCTTATCACATCATAACAACCCTAACCAATTCAATTTTAACATTCATACTTATGCCTAAGCTTGAATTTAACTATACTACATTCTTTTAACCAAAACAACAAGATTTACCAACCCGATTCAATACCATTTCAATCCCAAACTCTAAATCACAAACATCAAGCTACAATATCACCCTACTAATCAAAATCATCTTATAATACATAGGAATCTAGGGTTTGGAGATGATATACCTTCCTTGAAGTGGTGGGAGGAGCTAGGACGCCTTAAGAAGCTTTGAGAAGTCTTAGGAATGCTTGGATCTTCAAGGAAAACAAGAAAAATTTCAAGTTAAAAATTTGAAAACACTATTCATTGTCTTCTTCTTTGATTAAATGAAGAATATTGAGAAGGAATTGATGGCTTAAATTCATGATATAGCCCTAACTAAGCATAAAGATGATTAGGGAATTATCTTACCAATTTAGGAGGCTTGGATCTTTGATTTTGAAATTCCTTGCCTTTAAAATGTTAAAAAGCCGAGAGCATGAAGAACAATGCCTTGGTTTCTTTTTTTTTTTTTGATTTTGATGAAAGTGATTTGCTTGGCTTGGTTGATTAGTTTTGTGTTTGATTTAGTTAATTACCTTGTTGCCCTTGATTTTGTGTGGTTAAAAAGCCACCACATCTCCTTCCTTCCCATGTCATGCCCATGTCATGTGATGATGTCATCCTTCCCTCCTTGTCCTCTTCTCATTGGTTGGGTGACATCACTCTCTCTAATCCCTTTGATTAACTTCCTAATTGTTTTCCTAATGACCACTGATCTGTTATACGGTTCGCTTAACTTTCGTTTTCATTTATCGTTTGAAGGATCATACCCGGGATCTTATTACTTAGGTTCCCTTAACCTTTCTCAATACATTATATTCCTTTTTATGATCCTCTATTATAATCCTTTAATTTAAATCCTTTTTATCCTGTTACCTTATACTCAATTCTCTCCGTATCTAGTGGATTTCCGGGAAAAACCAAAGTGTTCGTAATTGGATTCTGACGATCTTTACATACACTCATATACCATATAGAGTACTAATAAAATCTCAGAATATCCATAATAGAACCCCTACATAGTGTGGCATGAAAAGTTTTCTCATTCAGCTAAAACACTATTCACAAGGGTTACAAAAAGTTGAAAATTTTGGGGGTTATTACAACTGTTGCATGTTAAGGGTAATAACAATGACTATTGAAGGAAGTAGTAATGAAGTTGTGATCTCATGAGTGTTTTAATATTGTTAATTCGAAGTGTTAATTAAGTTGTTACTTTTAGTAGTTAATTGTAGTTGATAATTAGTTAATCAAAATCTAAGTGTTATTGTCTTAACAATGAGAAATAATCATACATTGGTGAGTGAGTTTAATTGAACATAATTAGTCTGAGTCTCTGTGGGAACGAACTAGAAAGTATTCTATATTACTTGCGAACGCGTATACTTGCGTGTGTTATTAGCGCGTGTTTTCGCCCTAACACGGTGATATGCCACTCCTGTTGCCAGTCATCACAACTCAACTCTATATTGAAAGTTTCATAGTTCATGAACAAGTTGAAACGAACCATTTTTGTTTATGAGAATAAAAAGAGAGTGAGTTTGTGAGAAAATAAAAGATGACTTTGGCTTTGATGAGTAGTCGGTTTAAATAGCCAATAAAAGACCAAGGGACTCGATGACTGTTTAACTATTGAGAGTAAAAATAATGATGCCTCATCTCCCTGGACCAAGGTGTAATAATAACAGTCAGTAAAAGGTTAAAACATGAGTTAATGGGCATGTGAAATAATTAACAATTACTATGCACATGCAGTTTTTCAAGACATACACGTTTACCACTAACCCGGAATGATTATGACTGTTTTTATCTTACCCAAATATACTCTGATTTAGATAGGACTGTTTCAGATTTTATCACAAATAAGTCAAGTAAAGAATAATGCCACGTAAGCATCAAGGATTCCATCAGGATTTAATATCAGAACTTCACTTAAATCAAATGTTAATAGTCATCAGAACATGGCTTATGTACTCAAAAAGTGAATATCTTGTTCTGTAATTCTTCATACAAATACTGACTTGTTTTCTTCCGAGTTTAATCATCAGAACTTCCATCAGAACTTGTCCTCAGAATTTATGCAAATGACACTTAATTGTTTGTCAACAACAACTTAATAACCATAGTAATTTTCATCATTCATATGGAGTGAAAGTGTGTGTGCATTCAGTAAAATATCAGATAAAGATTAAAGTCTTATAAACTTTAGTACATCTTAGAAATAAGGCAAACTAAGAAAAATGCTTAAAATCTGTCATCAGTCATGATGTCTACTATAGAACAAATTTATGCAAGAGTCCACCTCAACTGTTTGTGCTCATTTTATGCATCTTTTGAAATTCCTTTTTATAGTGTCTTCTCAGTGTAAGTGAGTCACGACTGCTTATCATAATTTATACTGTTATCAGAGTATTTCTCCAATAATCATAGAGCGTGAAAAGTCACCAAGAAATTTTTTGCTTTTCTAATGCATATTACTTAATACAAACAATGCATTTGGGTCTTCCTTTCCACATATTTACTCTAGATCTCAAAGGAGTACCTGACTTTTATTCTTTTCTTTTCTTTTGATAAGTGAGGCTTATCAGCACTTAGTTCATTCTTAAGATTTACTGACATCAGAATTCGACAGATAAGAAACAAGAATCTAGTTTGTGACTTAGTAATAAGATGCACAAAGTAAACTTGACTAAGCTCAATATCAGAATCTGCTTGTGTTAATGAGTTTCCACATAAACAACTAATTCAAACATGGGACTTCTAGTATGTTAAAGACTACTAGGTCAGCATCTAGCACAGTTATCCTCATTGGATTGAATAGTCACAGAAGATTCAAAACACTTATCAGAGTATATAGATCCACATCAGATAACAATCAGCATTTAATGAATTTTCAAATTAAGCACAGATTACATATAGATAATACAATCTGTAAACACTGATCCTAAAGTCTGATATATGAGAACAAAAACTAAGCAGATTTAGAGAAAGAACCTGAAACCATTCCAAGTTCATTTACCAATCTTATAAAAGTAGCTTCACATAGGGGTTTTGTGAAGATGTCTGCTAGTTGTTGATCTATTGGAATAAAATGCAATTCCACTGTACCTTCATCCACATGTTCCCTTATGAAATGGTACCTAATGCTGATGTGCTTTGTCATTGAGTGTTGAACCGGATTACCTGTCATAGCAATTGCACTTTGATTATCACAGTAAATAGGGATTTTAAAAAATTCTAACCCATAATCCAGTAACTGATTCTTCATCCAAAGAATCTGTGCACAACAACTTCCTGCAGCAATATATTATGCTTCTGCGGTTGATGTGGAAATTGACTTCTATTTCTTGCTAAACCAAGAAACCAATCTGCCTCCAAGAAATTCGCAGCTTCCACTAGTGCTTTTCCTGTCTATTTTGCATCCTGCAAAATCTGCATCTGAGTAACCAATTAGCTTAAAATCTGATTCCCTAGGATGCCACAATCCTAGATCAGCTGTACCCTTAAGGTACTTAAAAATTCTTTTCACAGCTATTAAGAGAGGTTCTCTTGGATCAGCCATAAATCTTGCACAAAGACAGGTAGCATACATGATATCAGGTCTACTTACAGTTAGATATGTGATTATTACGGAAAATATTAAATAAAATATGTGTATTGGTTTTAATCGCTATGTGTTGGTTGATTATTATATATATGTAATTTATAATATACTGGGTCGTTTATGTGATTAATTATGGAGTCGTATTGGATTGTTTTCATCTTCAAAAATTATGAAACTCATATTTATTTAAGTTTGGAATATTTCGAGAATTTTAAAATTATTTCGGAAATTTTCGGGATTAATTTCACGCGCTTGTTGTTTCGCTTCATTGATAAAAGCGGATATAAAGTGCATTTTAAAAATCGTTTAAAATCCCAAAATTCATGTTTTTATTAACTTCGGGATTTTTGTAATATTTTAAGACTATTTTCATGATTTTCTGAATCTGTTTTAAGTACACCTCGGTTCGTTAAATGTGAAATACGGATATATACTGCATTTCAGAAGTTATTTTAAATTATGAAATTTATGTTTTTGTGAACTCCGAGATATTTATAATATTTTAAAACTATTTTCGTAACTTTTGGAAATATTTCTATGTGCATCTCGACCCGGTAACCTCGAATTTCAGAGCAACAAACGGTCTTTAAATCTTCATAATCATCTCAAAAGCTACGTGGCAGATAACTGTGAATTAGGAAGCTACGTGTTGAATTTTTATGCAAATCAGTACAGCTACATTTTCCAAAAGCAAATTTTTTTTATTTATTTCTTAACACCCCTTCGTTCTCTTTTCACCCCACTACCCCGACTGTTTCTCCTTCCCCGCCGCACTCCGCCTATGCTCCGCCCCTGTGTCTGCCGATTAGCCCCTCACCACCGTGTTTTCTCTCCGGCGAGGCTGAGCATATCGATGTGGATTTTGGTGGTGGTAGTGTGAACTGTTGTTGGTGTCGCCTATGTTTTCTTTTCTATTTTCGATTGGTTCCGACTTTTCTTAGTTCCGTTTTACTTGATTATATCTGTATGTATATATACATGTTGTGTGTATATATCAGTCGAATGGGGGGGGGTTTGTTATGTGTGTGGTACCGTATGTGTATTGTTGTGCCGCCTGCGTTTCTCTGATTTTCGGCTGTTGCTGTATTACTTTTTCGGTTTTGGGTGTGCGTGTGATGTACACGCGCGTGTGTGCGTATTGCTGTTGAGTATGTGTTGTTGGTTCTGTTAGTTTAATTCGGTTTTATCTATTTCTGCAGGAAAATTAATTGAGGGATATTTGTGAAATATTTTTCCGTGCAGGAAATATTATCATATTTAATCGGTGAAATTCGTGAGAAAACCCGAAAATAATCAGGCACCAACGAATTTTGCCACCGTCGGCGATAAGCCTCGGCGAGCCGACGGTGGACTGTGATCTTTATTCTGAGTCTTAATATTTTAAGATAAATAAATTCGTTCGTAAAATCATTTTTGAAACGAGAATGTGATTTTTTTTATATATATTAAAAGCTAGGTACGTAAGTTAGTGAATAAATTGTGATTGGATTGATTGTTGAGTTTAATTGGTGGTTGTTGTGAACTTAATTGTCATTGGGTTGACGTCGATTATATTCGACGGATATTTCGATAAACAAAGGAGACGCTGCCCGATTTTTGGGAAATCGAACTACGAAAATACGGGCACGTACTCGGGACGTCGAGCGAGTATAAGTATATACATAAACGTAAGTTTTATATAAAACCTGAATTGTACCTTGTAGTGAAACATTTTGCTAAAACTAATAACCCTAATTTCATACGATAACAAGTATACATACTTTCTGAAAACAAATACTGAATCGATTTTCGAGAACGTGAACCCTAACTGATGCCTGTATTGCAATACTGTATGTGTTACGAGTTGGATTTGAATATCGTTGGGTAAGAATTAGTATCGAGGATATGTCAAGCATACCTAGACATCTAACGTAAGGTATTTCGACCCTGTAGGTTATAGTCGGAAATCTGAAAGTGGACGATGGACTAAAAGATAACTTAGTGGTCAGTTGACGATCTCAGTAGAGTTTCAACAGAAGGACCTGAATATCGAAGTCGAATCCAATGGGATCTAGTGGTTGGACGTTAGAGCATGAGCAGCAGAACGGCTCAGAGTTGATCAGTAATAGTTGTAAAGCCTTGTAAGGCAAGTATTTCTGAACTTTTCTTCAAGATATATTACCAATATTTTTGAACTATTTCATAACATGTGGCTATTATTAAACATAACTCCTGTTTTATAATGCAAGTGCTTTAAACCATTTAACCTTGTACCCTGATTTGTCTTGATCTTGAGGCATAAGCTTTATTCTTTATAAACCATCTTTTGTTGATCCCCAGACACCAAACTACACAAATATGATACTACACCCCAAATATATAACTAGCAAACACTGGAAGAAAATTGTTTGAAAATACAGAAACTTTTATACTGCAACCATTCTTTATACCATCAAAGAACTATACTTTGAAAAATCATTTCTGACCTAATACCGGATGCTGGTACAAATTGAAAACCATTTTTTATACATACCCTGAAATTCCCTTGAGATATCCATAAGCCTCCTTATCTTTTTATTCAAGTGTTTAACTATCATTGATTATGAACTTGCTTTATTGAACTATATCGTTTATCCTATTGAACTGCTTTAGGATTGGATAGTTTTTATATATATGTGGACCAGATTCGTGGTCAGACCATACCAATGGTCAAGTTAGGCCAATGTGTACTTGGATCCAGTAATTAGAGCAGTGTTGTGTGCTTGCTCGGGGTTAGTGCATGACTGATCAACAGCCTAACCTTGGTTTTTAAAACTTAAAATGAATATCCAATTCTAAGGATTAGTTAAAAAGAAACTTGATTCCTTTGAATCATCTCATTTGATCATTATTTAACTTCAGTTATCGTTATCATGACTTGCTGAGCTCGTTAGCTCACCCTTGCGATTCTTTTATATATTTTACAGTTGAAAAGAATATGGATGATAGTGAAGTTCCTCAGTCCAAAGTGCGAGCTAAGGTTCCAGTCGAGTTGGATCGAGCTAGCAGAAGTTTCATCCGGTAAAGAGATAGTTAGATTGTAAAAATGATTTTATTATCATTTGTAAGTTAAATTAGTTGGGATTTGGTACGATGTAATAAATTAAGGTTATGGCTTATTTTCATACTTTAACCTGTTGTGATCCGTGGTTTTGTGAAGCAGGGTCATTATAAATAATATTTCTTATACGGGTTAATATATTGTGTTTGTATTATGGACCCCAAACTTCTGACCCGGGTTTGGAGGGCGCCACGGAGTAAGGAGCCAATCATACTTCTGTAGTTAGTAATATCTACTGATTTACCAGTATCCTTATCGAACTTGGTTGCAGTGGCCATGGGAGTGGATGCAGTTGAACAATCTTGCATTTCAAATTTCTTCAGTAAATTTCCGGTGTACTTGGATTGACAGATAAAAGTGCCTTCATCATTTTGCTTGACTTGAAGGCCCAGAAAATAGCTGAGTTCTCCCATCATACTCATTTGATATCTTAACTGCATTAGCTTTGCAAACTTCTCAAAAAGTTTGGAATTTGTAGAACCAAATATGATATCATCAACATATATCTGTACCAAAAGCAAGTCGTTTCCATGGTTGAGGTAGAATAAAGTCTTGTCAATTATGCCTCTGTGAAATCCACTTTCCAGAAGGAATTGAGCTAAAATCTCATACCATGCTCTTGGAGCTTGCTTAAGGCCATAAAGGGCTTTATCAAGCCTGTAGACATGATTGGGAAATTTAGGATCTACAAAGCCTGGAGGTTGTTCAACATATACCTCTTCTTCCAATTCTCCATTGAGAAAAGCACTTTTCACATCCATTTGAAAGACTTTAAACTTCTTGTGAGCAGCATAAGCCAAAAATATCCTTATGACTTCTAATCTAGCAATTGGTGCAAATGTTTCATCATAATCAATACCCTATTGTTGAGAGTAGCCTTTAGCAACCAGTCTTGCTTTGTTCTTTGTAATTATGCCATCACAGTCAGTTTTATTTCTGAATACCTATTTTGTGCTTACAACAGATCTGTTCTTTGGTCTTGGCACTAGGGTGAAGACTTTATTTCTTTCAAATTCATTTAACTCTTCATGCATTGCTTGCACCCAATCAGCATCTTGAAGAGCTTCTTCCACTTTCTTTGGTTTAGTCTGAGATAGAAAGGAATGATAGAGACATTCATTTGAAGTTGGAGTTCTAGTTCTGACACCTGCTTCAGGATCTCCAATGATTAAATCAGGTGTGTGTGCTTTAGTCCATTTCCTTGCAGATGGAAGTTGATCTCTAGAACTGGATCCTCCCCCATGATCCATGATATCTCCATTAGCATTTTCTGATGCTCCCCCTGTAGTTATGCTCTCTGAGACTTCACAATTTGATTTTGATTTTTCAGGTGTTGAAGAATCACAGCTTCCAGAATTATGAGTACTTGGCTCATTAGAACTAGATGAATCAGAACTTGAAGAGTCAGTGACAGGTTCTGATGCTTCTCGAGAGTCTTGAGATGTGGTAGGATCTTCAGCTTTCTCCCCCTGGACAGGTCCATTTTCCTTTGGAGTTGTTACCACAGTTTCAATGACATCAGAACATAATCCAGTAGAACTTACAGGATCAGGATTTAAGTCATCAGAATTTCCAGAATCAGAATTTAAATCTTCGTTCTCAAATCTCAGCTGATCATGATCATCGAAATCTTCAAGTCCATTAATCTTCTTATCATCAAAAGAGACATTGATAGATTCCATGACAACCCTTTTTCTTAAATTGTAGACTCTGAAGGCTTTTGTGGAAAGTGGATATCCAACAAAGATTCCTTCATCAGCTTTTAGATCAAATTTTGACAGCTGTTCAGGATGAGTCTTAAGAACAAAACACTTGCAACCAAATATATGAAAGTATTTCAGATTTGGCTTCTTTTTCTTCACCATCTCATATGGTGTTTTTCCATGCTTGTTTATGAGTGTAGCATTTTGAATAAAATAAGCATAGTTTGTGTAGCTTCAATCAGAGTCCTGTTCTTTCTTTCTACAACTCCATTTTGCTGTGGAGTTCCAGGTGCAGAAAATTCCTACTTGATTCCATGCTCTTTGCAGAACTCTTCCATAATCGAATTCTTGAACTCAGTGCCATTATCACTCCTTATTATTTTAACATAATCTTTGACCAACTTATCCAGCTGTCTGACATGATCAGTTAGAGTAAATGCAGTTTCATTCTTCTTGTGCAAGAAGTACATCCAAGTGTACCTTGTGAACTCATCCACTATAACCATAGCATATTCCTTCTTTGCAATAGACATTACATTGACTGGACCAAATAGATCAACATGTAGTAGGTGATAAGGCTCAAGAATTGATGACTCAGTTTTGCTCTTAAAAGAAGATTTTCTTTTTTTTTGCCTTCTGACATGAATCACAAAGGCTATTAGGAGAAAATACTGTTTTTGGTAGTCCTCTCACAAGATCTTTCTTTACAAGCTCATTTATACTGCTGAAATTTAAATGAGAGAGTTTCTTGTGCCAATTCCAGCTTTCTTCAATTGATGCTCTACTCAATAGACAGATAGCACAACCATCAGTACTTGTTGAAAGTCTGGCTTCATAAATGTTACTATGCCTGTAACCTTTCAGAACCACTTTTCCTGTAGAATTACTTATAACTTCACAATGTTCTTCAAAGAAATCCATATGATAACCTCTGTCACATATTTAACTTATACTCAACAGATTGTGTTTAATTCCTAAGACTAGAGCTACTGATTCAATGATGAATTTCCCAAAATTGATCTTGCCATATCCCAGAGTTTTTCCAATGTTGCCATCTCCATAAGAAACTCCTGGGCTAGCTTTCTCCACAAAGTCTGATAGCAGGGCTTTATTTCCAGTCATATGTCCTGAACATCCACCATCCATAACTAGGATGTTCTTTTTGTTGCCCTGCAATCACAAAGACCACTAATGGTTAGTTTTAAGGACCCAGACTTGCTTGGATCCTTTGGCCTTATTAAGTTTGTTAACATTTGTAGCGGATTTAACATCAGAGTTTATGCTAATATTTTTCTTATCAGATTTTACAGTATCAGACTTTGCATCATACTTTACACTAGAAGGAATTAAAGTAACTTTCTTCAAAGAAGGTTTTATCTGATAATAATCATAGTACAAACTATGATATTCCTTACAAGTATAAATGGAATGCCATATACAACCACAATGAAAACAAGGATTTTGTGGCTTAAACCTAATAGACTGACTCTTAACTTCTGACTTAGGAGGTAAAGAGTTTATATTCTTATTCTTCCTGCAAAAAGAAGCAAGATGGTTAGAGTTTCCACAGTTATAGCATTTCTTTCTAGGAGCATTAGGAACAGGCATATAATTGTTGCTTTTATTCACACCTTCCTTTCCATTCCTATTTTTCCTAGCTTCCTTTACCTTGTTCACACTGGTAATTTCTTTTAGCTTATGTTTAAGCTGCTTCTTTGTCATTAAGCCTATGTTAACTTCAATTGGTTTATCCTGTTCTAATTTGTCAGAAGTTGACTCTATTATCACTTATGTCTCAATATCTTTCATCTTTTCAGAATCAGACTTTACAGTTTTAGCTACAAATTTAACAGGATTTACCTTTGGCTTAGTAGTCTATTTAACAATAATTGGCTTAACTTGTTTAGTTCCTTTTTGATTTTTATCATCTCCATAACCTAAGCCCTCTTTCCAATTTCCACTACTTAGTATATCCTAAATTGCTCTACCAGAGTTAGTCCAAGTCCTGATAATCTCTCTCTCCTTTTCTAATAATCTCTCTGTCCTTTTCTAACTCAGTTTTTAGAGATTTATTCATTTTCAGCAATTCATCTCTAACATAAAAGGCATCATCTCTTTCTTTCTGAGTTTGCTGGAACATGACTAACTCTTTTCCTAAATAATTATTCCTCTTTTTAAAAGCAAGATTTTCAGAAGTTAATCTTTCACATGTTAAAGTTTGATCTCTATAACTAATAAACATGGTTTTAAGATATAATCTCAACTCAGTAATATCATCAGTATGAAAGGCATAAGTTATTTGAGGTACCTTTAACTCAGCAGCATCAGAATTGCTATCATCATTTGCCATCAAGGCATCGTTCTCCTCATCTTCAGAATCCGAAGTGTTTGTCCAACTTTTCTTCTTTGTGACAAGAGCCTTGCCTTTGTCAATCTTTCCTTTCTTGCAGTCAGGAGATATGTGGCCTTTCTCACCATAATTGTAGCATTTGACATTTGAGTAATCTCCTCTGTTAGACTTTCCTCCTGTGCCTTCAGATTTTCTGAAGCCCTTCTTATCAGAACTTCTACCTATCCTGAAAAACTTCTTTCCCTTTCTGAATTTCCTATAGGCAATCTTTGTGTTACCCTTCACCATAAGAGCACACAGCTTTATCATCTCCTCATCAGCATCTACTTCAGGTAGACTTTCAGTTTCCGAATCATCATCATCAGAACTTGATGATTCTGAATCAGATTTTATGATGAGAGCCTTTCCTTTGCCTTTATTTGAGACAACCACTTTGGGGAATTCCTCCTCAGCCTTAAGAGCAACTGTCCTTGACTTTCTCCCATGTCTCTTGCTTCTTTGATCCATCTCAATTTCATAAGTCTTGAGCATACCATAAATTTCATCAAGAGTAGTTTCATCAAGAACATAGTTGTCTCTTATAATAGTAGGTTTCAAATCCCAACTTTTAGGAAGAGCTAAAAGGAATTTTAGATTTGAATCTTCAATATCATATTCCTTGTCCACCTCATTCAAGAGTTTGACAAACCTGTCATATAAGTCAGGTAATGACTCATCACTTTTTGAGTCAAAGTGCTCATACTCTTGAGTAAGTATAGTCCTCCTGTTTTTCTTGATTGCTTCAGTTCCTTGACACCTTGTTTCCAAAGCATCCCATATCTCCTTTGTAGTCTTGCATTGAATTACCCGGTTTGACATGACATTATCAATGGCACTATGCAGCAAATGCCTTACCTTTGCATACTTGACAATAGATGAGATATCTTTAGCCGTGTATTCACTTTTCTCCTTTGGTATGGTCTTTGCTGGCTGATCTGCAACTACAACAGAGAGCTTGGTTGGCTTATGCGGTCCTTCATAAATTCTGTCAAGGTATTCTAGATCTGTAGCTTCCATAAACATAGCCATCTTCACTTTCCATATGGGATACTTAGAAGGTCTCAGCATGGGAACCCTAATAGTCTCATATCGACTGTGGGTTTGAGTCTTTGGAGTTTCTTCAGTTTTGGCGGGCTTGGTTGGATTTTCTGCTTCTTCAGACATGATTGTTTTGGATCTTTACTATATGTGTGTTAACAGATAGGCTCTGATACCACTTGTTAGGTCACACAACACTGAAGAAGAGGGTTGAATACAGTGTAGAATATAATCAAATCGATTTAGAACACAAGTAACAGAAAACAAATGTATTCGATATAATAAACTCTATTACAATGGAATTGTCCTCTCTCAGTGATGAACAAATATCACGAGAGCTGCTAGGTTACAATGTATGATCTTCTCGATGATCGTAACACATATAGTATAAACCTATGTCTGTGTTTATATAGACACACAGTTACAAGATAACTTCTAATTGATATGGAATATAATTCTGTCTCCTAAAATATATCAATCAGATATCTTATACAATTCTTCTAGTCCTCTAACTCTTTCCATGCATATCTTCTTCTAAATTAGTCTCGATCTTCTTTCCCGTAAATCAGCTTCCTTCCTTAACTGTTAGTCCTCCAGTACTTAAGTTCTGATATCCATCTTCTGATATTATCTTCTGATAATCTAAGTCTTGATATCCTTAAGTCCTGACTTCCAGTAAGTCCTGATTCCAATAAGAACTGATATTTCCTGTTTGTTAAGATCTGAAAACTAAACATGAAACATTTTAGACATGACATCTCAAATATATCCAACATAGTTACTTAGCGGCTAAGTAACCTATTTTTGGATGTGATCTGTAAATATAATTATCGAATTATTAAATAAATAAAATACTTGATGAGTCTGTCAGCTATACTTTGCTTTATTACAAATTATGTGTGATCTGTTGGGTACAAAGATTAATTGTATAGTTAATTATTGAGTTGTACGAATTGTTTTGCTTTTAAAATGATTTTAGTGAATATTTATTCTTATAAATGCTAAAATAATCTCTAAAATTATTTTTGTTGCTTTATAATTCTATTAATTATTTTTGGGAATTTAAAAAATTTAGGAATCAATATATTATGATTTTCTGAATTGCACTTAATTGTAAAATCAGTATTTAATTCTAGAATATTTCAAAAATTATGAAATTTTTATTTTATTAACTTTTAAATATTTCGAGAATTTTAAAATTATTTCAGCAATTTTCTGGCGTTTATTTAACTGTTAAATTGTAAAATGCGGGTCCAATGTGCGTTATAAAAATGATTTAAAAAAATTGCAAATTTGATTTTATCAACTCCTAATTAGTTCAGAATTTTAAAGAAATTATTTTCGTAAATTTCGAAATATTTTACCCATTAAACCCTCATTTAATTCTTAAATTACGGTACAAAAAAGGAATAATATGGGTGATAGGGATAAATAAATTATGATTGTATTATTAAATACTGCATTAATTGTACAAGCTGTGGGCTGCTAGACCCAATAAAAAGATATATGATACTCAGACCAGAAAGGTTAAGCCTGATGGACCAGATCAGGCCTGATGGAATAAAAAAGGCCCAAAAGCCCTGATTATTAATTAATTTTGTAATTAATTAATAAGGGACAAAACAGATGTTGAAAAGAGTCCCGATAAGAATATAAATCCTTGGAGATTAGCCTCAAGGGGACCTAAAAGGATAAGGAATCAATTTCCTACTATCTAGGACTCCAAAGTCCATTCTAACTATGAGACTTGCCCACCAAGTCTCCTATACCAAGTCCAATTCAAGGACTCCCAACATCTATATAAGGGGTCTCACCCCCACCAATCAGAACTACGTTTTTTGGCTTGATTCTCTAATTCACAGAGATACGTAGGCATCTCGTAAAGGCAGAATTAAGCTACGAAACACGAGAGCAGCCATTAAAGGCCTTGAGCTCCCGAATCTTAGTATTAAATACAGCAAGTAATAACCTTGGTTTTTTATCCATAACATTTGGCGCCGACTGTGGGGAACGCAACAACAACCATGGCGAGAACACGGAGAACAATTGGAGCTCTAGAGGAAGGAACACCATCAGAGACAACCCAGGTGATTTCATCAACCGTGGAGGTTCCTCCCCATTCAACTTATGCATCTACTCAGGGGGAAGCCCAGACAGGGGCAACTCATCCTCAGCCACAAGGGACAACTCCCACGACTATTCAAGGTACGAATCCTCAAGTTCAGCAAGTACATATACCTGTGAATTCTCGACCCGTCGGGTATGAATATTCAACTGTTGTTACTACTAACCCCCCTTATGGGATGCCCCTTCACCCTGAGGTTGGAGGAAGCGGATATGCTGGGCGAAGCGAAGCATGAGGGCGGTCGCCCCCCTACATACGAGGTTTGGATCCTATCCCTGAGGATCGGGAATTTTCTGGTCCATACACTGAGAGAGACTCCGAATCTTCGGATGATGAAGCAGATAAGGATAAAAGTGAATAGCTTTCGTTAGACAGCAGAAGTTAGAGAAATCTCCGTTGCGAGAGAACGAAGATGTTAGAAAAATATGACAAGGACATTAGCATAAAGGTATTTGCACTGGTATTGTAGTTGATGTGAATTGTAGAAGGTTAGATTCTTGTTTCATACCATAACCTGTAAACGATCCAGATTCAAGGGGTTAATTGAATATTATTGTATTTCATGTAAAGATTGTTTAGTGACACCAAATCTTGACCCCAGATTTGGGTTGTTACAGTTGTTTGAATCGACACTCATAGCAACAAGTATCTTCCCTCTATATTTTCCCTTAAAGAAGGTTCCGTCAATTAAAATGACTGGTCGTGCATGTTTCCACCCATCTATCATTGCTTTGAGACACCAAAATATACGCGTGCAAACCCTATTCTTCATAATGAGGAACAACATCAATCTCAACAGCAGATCCGGGATTAGCTGTTAAGATTGCTGTGAAGAACATTGGAAGACTTTCATATGTTGTAGCCTAGCTTCCATATACTTCCTCAATTGCTATTTGCTTCCCTCTCCATGCTTTGTTGTAATTAACTTGGTGATTGTATTTGCTGATGACAAATGGCAAGATCATTTTGATTGCTATTTCAGGAGTCTCTATGACTTGTGATAGGCGATCACTAAATTCATCTAAAATTAATCCCGTGATATAAAGAAATAACATATTTAACATTTTACAACTAACATTAGTACGGAATTATGTAAAAAATAACTTAAAATTGGTTTGACAATCTTGGAAATCATTCTTGAAGATAATTTTCTGTGATCCTGCAACGGATGATTAACCATGCAAACATGTTGATCTTTAATAACAGTTATCTCAAAACATCCATGTATCTTCTTTTTCGAAGCCATTAACCTCCAATTACAGCCCGTCTTCGTGCACTTCACAGCTAACTTAGACTTATTATTCTTCGTCATAACGTAGTTCCCACTCCCTATGCATCGTGCTTACTAAACTTCTTGCGTAACATTCATTCGGATCCATTGGGTACCTAAACTCGTTATCACAAAACCATTTCCTACCAATTGCTCGGTTAATATCACCAAGTGTGTAACTCATTAATCTTCAATTACTACATTGTGCCAGTGATGACAACACACTATATTTATAACATAAAAAACTTGATAATTACTTGATTTGACAATATTTTAAATATTCAAATAACCATGACTTTCCCAATCATACATTACTGACTTGCACGTTATTTCTTCTGCATGATTGTATTACATGCAAACATTATATCATCTATTAAAGTTCACATGCTTTGACAATAATGACATAAATGTTGACATGTCCAATCATACAATAATGTAGGTCATTTATTGCATCTCATTATTTCATGTCAACTGCATTTTCCACCATTTTTTGCAGGTTATCCACTTTATCTTATCTTCAAAATTTTCCCATGGTTCTTGTAACACCCCCAAATCCGGGGTCGGGGATCCGGGTTGTCACGAGTTCCATTTCCCTTAATAACACCCACTCTTAATAAATAATCAACTACTCTGTACTGTGACCCCACAATAAACACACACACCACAAGTTATAGTCTCAGAGATGAATATCCAAAAATAATCACAAGTCGTTTTATTCCACAATTATATGCCAATACACCTTAAACAGGTTTCTGAATAAATTTACATTTCTTTGCCATTATTACAATTCATAAATATACATAATCTGATACATCAAAAGTTGAAAGCCTAGCCTATTGGTAGTTCCTACCTCAGCTACAGCGACATCAACGCCTATAGGAAGCTGCGGAACGTTTCCTATCCGCTCGCGAATTGGGAGCTTGGTCCTGTTCATCTTGTCTATCTGATGTTGTGTGATGAAAGAAGAAAGCAAGGGTGAGCAGCAAGCCCACCAAAATAATATGTATAATGATTAACAATATATGAGCCTTCTCATAGTACTCATGAAGGTCTTGGTCAAAAGAAATGAACCAAGATGATATCTTAATGCGATGAAGTCGCAAAATATTCAGTATATATATACATATATACTTTTCAAAATATTGGAAGTCCTCTTCCATGCATAATACACACAGAGTTCCAGTGTATAACTGTATAAAAATATCGTTGCAAGGTGATCTCATATATCTAACCTTGTCTCAACATTTTTCTGAAAATCTTTGTCATGCATAAGATAATCATTTACTAGATATAAGTTTAAAAGATGAAGTTACAAGATACTCCAATATACTTATATCTTTTCCAAATACTGTATAATGATGAAGTGGCCCCGAGAAGGAGGCGTCCTGGAAAAAAGCCAATAGCCGATGGAAGGCAACGCCCCCAAAGCACCCCAGGGGCGAATCCCCAAGAAGTGCAGGAAAAGATCAGGGCTCATGAGGCTGAAATCCAAAGGATGAGGCATGATTTGGAGGCTCACCAAGCCACCAGACCCCACATACCTCCTAGGGGGAGAAATCCTCCTCCTATCATAGACCTGGATGGTCCGGTAAGAAGAAGGGCTGCTGTCCCAAGAACTGATCCGAGCAATCTCCTTCCCCTTGGAGATCCTGATGATCCAACTCCACCCTTCACAGAAGAGATAATGAATGCCCATATCTCAAGGAAATTTAAGATGCCCACTATCAAAGCCTATGATGGCACGGGAGACCCCGCTAATCATGTTAGGACATTCTCTAATGCACTGCTGCTGCAACCCGTGAATGATGCTATAAAATGTCAGGCCTTCCCTCAAACCCTGTCGGGTATGGCTCAAAGATGGTACAGTCGCCTACCCCCAAATTCTATTGGATCATTCAGAGAATTAAGTCAGGCTTTTATTAAGCAATTCATCAGTGGAAGAGTCCATGAGAAAAGTTCAGCATCTCTTATGAGTCTTGTGCAGGGAGCTAAGGAATCCTTAAGAGATTACCTGAATCGTTTTACAAAGGAGGCTTTAAAAGTCCCAGACCTTGATGATAAGGTAGCCATGATAGCACTGCAACAAGGAACTAGGGATGAGTTTTTCAAGATGTCTTTGGCCAAACGACCCCCTGAGAGCATGTTGCAGCTCCAAGAGAGGGCAGGGAAGTATATCAAGGTTGAAGAAAGTATGAGGAAGACCGTAGTAAGTAATGAGCCCACTGGAGGCAAGAAACGAAAAACTGATTTGGAGTATATTGCTAAGGACAAATATCCTAGAACCGAACAAAACCCTGATTCAACCCCAAGAAGGGAGGACCTGGCCAAAAGTTCACTGAATACGCTAAGTTGAATGCTCCCAGAAGTCAGATTTTGATGGAGATTGAGAAAGACAGAGATATTCGCTGGCCTAAGCCCTTGAAGGCTGATCCCGCCAAGCTAGATAAGGGCAAGTATTGCAGGTTTCACAAAGATGTTGGCCATGACACCGATGAGTGTAGGCAATTGAAAGATGAAATTGAGTTTTTGATTCGAAAAGGAAGATTGAACAAGTATACTGGAGATGGAGGGGACAGAAATAATAATGGAAGGAAGAACTTTGAAGATCGTAGGAGGGACCAAGACGATCAGGGGCGAAACCCCCAGCCTAGAGGACCAGTTATAAACACCATTTATGGAGGGCCGAGACCTCGAGGGCCTGTGATAAACACGATCTTTGGAGGTCCAACTGCTGCTGGATTGTCCAAAAATTCCAGAAAGGCATATACTAGAGAGGTTATGCATATTGTTGGAGAAGCCCCGAAGAGGGCCAGGACAGAAGTAACATTGGCTTTTGATGATTCCGACCTAGAGGGTGTGAAGTTTCCCCATGACGACCCGCTGGTCATAACACCAATAATAGGAAATAGCCCGGTTAAGAGGGTCCTTGTGGATAATGGTGCTTCTGTGGATATCTTGCTCCACGACACCTTTCTAAGGATGGGGTATAACGACTCCCAGTTAACACCAACCGACATGCCGATATATGGATTTGCTGGAGTAGAATGTCCTGTGGAAGGGATAATCAAGTTGCCAACCACCATAGGTACGGAGCCAAGGCAAGCAACGCAGATGCTGGATTTCGTAGTGGTAAAGGCTAGTTCAACTTATAATGCTATCATGGGGAGAACAGGGATACATGCTTTCAAGGCAGTCCCCTCTTCCTACCATTCAGTCATGAAGTTTCCCACCCGAAACGGGATTGGAGAAGAGAGAGGAGATCAAAAAATGGCTAGAAGCTGTTATGTGGCCTCTTTGAGGGCAGATGGAGTCGGGGGGCAGGTTCTTCGTATTGAAGATATGGATGTTCGAGAAAATGATGAGAATAGAGGAAGGCCAGCAGAAGAATTGGTCTCGGTTCCTTTATACCCCGAGAATCCTGAGAGGACGACTTTCATTGGAGCCACATTAGAGGAGCCCCTTAAAGGGAAGTTAGTGAAATTTTTGCAAGAAAATAGTGATGTGTTTGCATGGTCAGCAGCTGATATGCCAGGCATAGACCCGGAGTTAATTACTCACAAGCTAAACGTAGATCCAAGCCGGAAGACAGTGAAACAAAAGAAAAGAAATTTTGCCCCGGAAAGACAAGAGGCTATAAAGCAGGAAGTGGAAAAGCTCTTAGAGGCTGGATTCATTGAGGAGATTCAATTTCCGGAGTGGTTAGCAAACCCTGTAACGGTGAAGAAGGCTAATGGAAAGTGGAGGATGTGTATAGACTTCACCGATCTGAATGATGCATGCCCCAAAGACTGTTTTCCGCTGCCTAGAATTGATACTTTGATTGATGCTACCGCTGGACATGAGATGCTGAGTTTCATGGATGGGTTTAGCGGATACAACCAGATCAAAATGCATAAGGATGACATTCCAAAGGTATCATTTATCACTGACTTTGGTGTTTATTGTTATCTTGTTATGGCGTTTGGTCTCAAGAATGCAGGAGCCACCTATCAAAGGTTGGTGAATAGAATTTTTAAGGATCTTATTGGTAAGACTATGGAAGTCTATGTTGATGACATGTTAGTCAAGAGTCTAGTAAAGACTGATCATATAGCCCATTTAAGGGAAGCTTTTGAGGTTCTGAGGTACCACAAGATGATGTTGAATCCGACGAAGTGTGCTTTCGGAGTAGGATCTGGAAAATTCTTGGGATTGATGGTCTCGAAGAGGGGAATTGAGGCAAATCCCGATAAAATAAAGGCGATCCTGGACATGGAACCCCCCAAAACTGTCAAGGATGTTCAGAAGCTCACAGGAAGGGTTGCTGCGTTAGGACGATTCATCTCCAAGTCAGGAGACAAGTGCTTGTCATTTTTCAAGTCACTGAAGAACATCAAAGACTTTGTATGGAATGAGGAAAATCAGAAGGCATTTGAAGAGTTAAAGAATTATATGGGCCAGGCCCCGTTGTTGGCCAAGCCAGTTCTGAATGAAGTTTTATTTTTGTACTTGGCTGTTTCAGAGAGCGCCTTGAGCGCCGTGTTGGTTAAGGAGGAACTGAAAGTCCAGAAACCCGTATACTATGTCAGCAAAATTTTGCATGGTGCTGAGTTGAATTATTCAGCCATTGAGAAATTCGCTTTAGCCTTGGTAATGGCTTCAAGAAAGCTGCGTCCTTATTTTCAAGCTCACCAAATTGAAGTGCTAACAAATCAGCCACTGAGAAATATCATTCACAGTCCCAAGGCAAGTGGGAGACTGATTAAGTGGGCAATAGAGTTGGGAGAGTTCGATCTCAAGTATAAGCCACGTACGGCCATAAAAGCCCAGGCACTAGCTGACTTCGTGGTGGAATGTACCATACCCAACCAAGAAGTCGGGGGGCAGGAAGATACCATACCTCAAGACAAGGGAGTCGACAATGGGGACAAGGAGAAAGAATATTGGGTTCTCTATTTTGATGGAGCATCAAAAACAAATTCCAGTGGAGCAGGGTTGGTTTTGCAAAGCCCAGATGGATTCTTAATTGAGTATGCCATGAAACTAGACTTCCCAACCACAAATAATGAGGCAGAGTATGAAGCCCTGATTGCTGGCCTTGGTCTAGCTGGGACACTTAGAGTCAAAAATTTAAAGGTCCGTGGAGACTCGAAGTTGATCATATCCCAGGTAAAGGGAGAATTTGAGGCAAGGGATGATACGATGGCTAAGTATGTTCGCCTAGTAAGGGCTGTGATGACCCAATTTAATGAATGCCATGTTGAACACATTCCAAGGGAAGAAAATGCTAAAGCGGATGTGCTATCAAAGTTTGCTTCATCTGAGATTGAAGAAAGTTCAGGAAGTGTGTACTTCCGTGTTTTGAAGACACGAAGCATAGATGTTAAGCTTATGGCTCCCGTAGGCTTGGGAACGTCATGGATTGATCCCATCAAGGCTCACATTCAGACCGGTTGGTTGCCAAGCGATGCGATTGAGGCACGGAAGTTAACTGTTCGAGCACTAAGGTACTCTTTGATAGATGGGATCTTATATAAAAGATCTTTCGTGGTTCCTTACTTGAGGTGCCTCAGGCCCGATGAGGCACGCTTAGCTCTTGAAGAAGTGCATGAAGGTGTTTGTGGACAACACTTGGGGGGCAGGGCCTTGGCTCATAAGATAACTCGTTTAGGTTTCTATTGGCCAGAAATGATGGCTGATGCCAAAGAATATGTAAAGAAGTGTGATCGCTGTCAGAAGCATGCACCAGTCGCCAGACAACCCCCCGAGATGCTGACCTCTATCAACTCACCTATTCCCTTTGCTATGTGGGGGATGGATATTCTAGGGCCTTTTCCTATGGCCACAGCACAAAGGAAGTTTCTGATTGTAGCCATTGATTATTTCACCAAGTGGATCGAAGCCAAACCTTTGGCCAAAATCACAACTAAGCAGGTTGCACAATTCCTGTGGGAGAATATTATGTGCCGATATGGAATTCCCCGTATCCTCGTCACTGACAATGGAACACAATTCAACAACGAGGAATTCAAGAAGTATTGCGAAGAAAATGAAATTGAGTTACGGTTCACCTCTGTGGCTCACCCGCAAGCCAATGGGCAAGCGGAGGTAGCAAATCGGATAATCCTGGATGGACTAAAGAAGAGGATCGAAAAGTCAAGAAATAATTGGGTGGATGAGATACTTTCCATATTATGGGCCTATAGAACTACCTATAGAGTCACGACAGATGCAACTCCTTTCATGTTGGCATATGGGGCAGAAGCAGTAGTTCCCGTGGAGATATCACATTCCTCTCCAAGGATTCAGGCTTTTGATGAAAAAGAAAATGAAGAAGGGCAGAAGTTAGCCCTGGATTTAATCGATGAAGTGCGAGATGAGGCACATGCAAAGATAGTAGAATATCAGAAAAAGGCTTCATTCTATTACAACCTAAGGGTTAAAGAGAGATTTTTTAAACAAGGAGATCTAGTCTTGAGAAAAATAGAGGCTTCTGGTGTTGGACAGAAAGGAAAGCTTGCCCCGAATTGGGAAGGGCCGTACAGAGTCAAGAGCGTTCAGGGTAGAGGAACCTACAAGCTGGAAACTATGGAAGGTTTTGAAGTCCCGAGGACCTGGCACGCACAAAACCTGAAGGTTTACTATGTGTAAGATAGGAGAAGTACGATTCTCACTTGTCATTGACAAGTAGGTTTAAAAGCACCTTGAAGCTTTGCTTGCATAGGATTTTATATTCCAGTAGAATTTACATTGTCTAGTTATTGTTGATTAGGGTCGAACCCATGCTATGTAAGGTTTTGGAAAACCAGACTTCATATTAAAGAGTTTGAAATTATTTCTATCTAAGGATGTTTAAGGTTCAAATGCATATTAAGATTGTAAAGATAAAACAGAAAAAGGCAAGAAAAGCAACATATAGAATACAAGCCCCGAAGGGTAATAAGTTCTGAATGCGATTAAGTCAATACATAGAAAGCCACAATGGGCCAAACAAGAAAAACAAAATACTCAAAGATCCTTGAAGAAGTCATCATCGATGTTTCCTTCATTGGCAGCAGAAGAAGGAACTGGAACATGATCAGCACCTCGAGGAGAAACAGCTTCGGCCTCAGCAGAAGAAGCAAGAATAGGAGAAAGAGGGATGTCATCAAGAAGAGGCTCTTTCCCAGGAATATCAGGGACTGGATAGGCAGTAAGAGTCACCTCCGGAATCTTCTTCCCAATCTCCTCTACTATCTGCTCCCAACAGCTAGAAAAGGTCTCCGGGAAGTTAGCATCGTACTCAGCATTTAGGACATCCTGAAAGTCCTGAGATGCCTTATACTCAGCTATCACCTCAGCTCGGGCCCTTTGAGCATCCAGCTCCAGCTTACGAACTTTCTCCTTCTCGTCCGCCAGCTCCTTCTCTACCTCACGAAAACGAGTGAAGTTGGCCTCGGAAGCCTTGAGGTACCTATCCCTGTCCCTCTCAGCAATAGTTAGGTTGGTCCTCACATCCTTCAAATTGTGAAGGGCAGCCTGGAGATAGGTATTCATCTGCATGAACATGTAGTAAGTAAGTAATAATAAGCAAAAAAAAATAGTTAAAAAAGGAAGAGGCTTAAAGAAGCCACGGCCTGAGCACCCAGACGTTCAATCTGTAGGTCATCAGAAGACTCGACGATCTCAGCCCTGTCACGAGGCGTGATCACACTTTGAGACCAAACGGCGGCAGCCTCGGAACTCCCTACCACCGTGTCCCTCCTCTGAAGGCCCCAAGTGACGGTGAAGGGAGAGTTATCTTCATCAAGGCTAGGAGGCCTCTGGGATAAAAAAGTAGGGACGGCCTCCTGAACCGTGACTGAAGGGCCGTCACCAATCCTAACCCGCTTGTCGCGGTGGCTCTCAACAGCAGAGCCCTTGGCGGCACGGGCCTCCCGCTTCTTGAAGATCGTGTCCAAAGCGGCCCTAGCTGCAGGCAAATACGAGCACATAAGAAAAAGGACAAATAGAGAATGGAGGAAATGGAACAAAAAGGGGAAAGAAATACCCTCGGGACCAAGGTCACTTAGACCTACACCTTGCAAATTACCCTTTGAAAGGATGAGAGCGCAATGGTGCAAGTTATCAGCAGTAATGGCCTTGATGGCCGCATCCTCATCTATCCCCAATTTTAGGTCTCTTAAAGACTCGTCTATACTTTTTGAGAAGTTGGGCCTGAAAAAATGGTCCCAACCCTCCTCGGAATCCAGAAATATATAAAACCACTCACTTTTCCATGTTGGATACGAGTCGGGATTGGTGCCAGAAATAAAGCAGGAACGAGCCAAGGATCTATGAACTATTTTGACCCATCCTTGGTCCTCAGAAGCATTTACAAATTTAAATAAATAACGAAAGACACAAACATTTGGCTCAAAACCGTGTTTACGAGATTGGGCCATATAACAGTGAATAAAACGCCAAGAGTTGGGTGTGAGTTGGGTCGGACAGACTCGGGCCTCAGCCAAAAGGCGAAAAACAAAAGGATGAGGAGGTAGGCGAAAACCAGCATAGAAGGTTTCCTTATAGACCCGAATGGCCCCAGGTTTTGGGTAGCAGGCCCTATCATTTGGGCCTGGAGCCTCGGCCCTATAAGGGTGGGAAATGCCAAAAAGGCGGGCTATGGTACCTACTTGATCTGGACCAAATCTAGAAGGATAATTATATGCATCTAAGTGTAACATGTTAGGAAAGGCTTGCCCAAATTCGGTTAAAAGATCCCTAAGAGAAATAACTGAGGAATGTACAAGAGATTTTTTACCTCGGCTGGCCCTAGAGGGACGGGCAACAGCTTGGGGGACATGGAAGTGAGATGAATCGGAATCCGCCATGGATGAAGACAAAAACCCAGGAAGCTCTTGAAAGTAAGTAAAGAAGATGAAGATTCAAACGGAATCTTCAAAATAAGCCCAGAAAAGCGGCGGAGTAGAAAGCCGGAAATCGCTTGGAGGTGGCGATTCTTGAGAGACTAATTGCAGAGTTGAAATTTAGAAATTTTTGTGAAAGTGAAGTGTGAGAAATGAACTCACACTCCACCTCTTATATAGAGGAGCTCAAAGATGCACAAACGGGCCTGGGCCTAAGAAAAAGGAGGGAAGCCCATAAGATTTGAATTTTGAAAAGATTTAAATCAAAGTTCAATGAATGAATCAAGGCTCGAACAGCCTCAACAACGCTCAGGATACATCGTCCCTAGCCGTTGTTAGAAGTGTGGCTCCTAGGCGTGGTACAACAACGCCCATGAAGCATCTGTATTCAACAACGCTCAGGATACATCGTCCCTAGACGTTGTTAGAAAACTGTCTCCTAGGCGTGGGTGCACAACGTCTAGGATCTATGAAAGCATCTGTATTCAACAACGCCTAGGACGCAAGTTTCCTAGACGTTGTTAGAAAACTGTCTCCTAGGCGTGGGTGCACAACATCTAGGATCTATGAAAGCATCTGTCTTCAACAACGCCCAGGACGCAAGTTTCCTAGACGTTGTTAGAAAACTGTCTCCTAGGCGTGGGTGCACAACGTCTAGGATCTATGAAAGCATCTGTCTTAAACAACGCCCAGGATGCAAGTTTCCTAGACGTTGTTAGGAAACCGTCTCCTAGGCGTGGATCAACAACGTCCAGGAAGCATCAGCCTCCAACAACGCCCAGGACGCAAGTTTTCCTAGACGTTGTTAGGAAACTGTCTCCTAGGCGTGGATCAACAACGCCTAGGATGTATTGAGCAACAAAAATTCTGTTTTTCTGATTATTTAAAAAAAAAATAAGAAAATTCCTTAAATATTTTCTGAAAAATGTTAATATTTCCAGAAAATTAGGGAAAAATCCCAGAAAATTAGGGAAAATCCCAGAAAATTAGGGAAAAATCCAGAAAATAAGGGAAGAATCCCGGAAATAAGGGAAAAATTCCTGGAAATTAAGATAATTCCTGAATAAAAGGGAAAATTCATTGTAAATGTGTAGGTCGCTCCACACTTTACGGAAAAATGAAACCCTGTAAGGGAACGAATAGACTTAACTTCTGCGAAACCTAATCGATGTTTCCCAAAAGTTGGGGGGCAAATGATAGGGATAAATAAATTATGATTGTATTATTAAATACTGCATTAATTGTACAAGCTGTGGGCTGCTAGACCCAATAAAAAGATATATGATACTCAGACCAGAAAGGTTAAGCCTGAAGGACCAGATCAGGCCTGATGGAATAAAAAAGGCCCAAAAGCCCTGATTATTAATTAATTTCGTAATTAATTAATAAGGGACAAAACAGATGTTGAAAAGAGTCCCGATAAGAATATAAATCCTTGGA
Source organism: Apium graveolens (assembly GCF_009905375.1). NCBI lineage: Eukaryota > Viridiplantae > Streptophyta > Magnoliopsida > Apiales > Apiaceae > Apium > Apium graveolens. Next base: position 45,151,412 of record NC_133655.1, on the reverse strand, counting down.
GATTAGCCTCAAGGGGACCTAAAAGGATAAGGAATCAATTTCCTACTATCTAGGACTCCAAAGTCCATTCTAACTATGAGACTTGCCCACCAAGTCTCCTATACCAAGTCCAATTCAAGGACTCCCAACATCTATATAAGGGGTCTCACCCCCACCAATCAGAACTACGTTTTTTGGCTTGATTCTCTAATTCACAGAGATACGTAGGCATCTCGTAAAGGCAGAATTAAGCTACGAAACACGAGAGCAGCCATTAAAGGCCTTGAGCTCCCGAATCTTAGTATTAAATACAGCAAGTAATAACCTTGGTTTTTTATCCATAACAATGGGGAATAGAATAAAAAAAAGAAAAAAAAAATATAAACAACACCTAACCCCCACCTCCTGTTCTTCCACTCGGCCGCCTCTCTTCATCTCTCTCGCTAATCTCTCTCGACCTCTCCCTGATCTCTCTCTCGATTTTCTTTTCTCTCTCACAATTTCTCCTCTCCTCTCATCTCTGTTTTCTCCCTCCTGCTCTCCCCTTCTTTGCTTCATGTTCGTATGTTCTCTCTCGGGTAAGCTACTCCGCCGTTTTCTTGCCTTTTGTTCGCCTTTGTCTTGGCTTTTCCGGCCAAAGGCCGCGTGTGTGTATTTCGTGTGGTTATTTGTATGTATACGTGGTTATGTGTGTGTGTGTGCGCGTTTTGTGTGTGTGTGTGATTCATTTTTGTGCGCGTGTTGCGCGTGTGTGAGTCGTGTGCGTGTGTGAATCCTGTGTGTGTGCGTGTGGTTGCGGCTGCTGTTGTTGCAATTTTACGGCCACCGGTGTATTTTCCGGTGACCCTGCCTGAGTCATGTTTGGCTTCGATGATGTTGCTTGATACAGTGTTGTTCGAATTGATTAAATTTTATAATTTTAATTCTGCAGGAATTAATTGATTAATGTTTCGTGATTTAAGTAAATTCGGGTGGGATTATAATAATTAATCGGTGGAATTCGTTTGGAAACCCGAATTTATCGGGCACCGACGAATTTTACCGCCGTCGGCGATGAGCCTCGGCGACCCGACGTTGGGTGAAGATGATTTTTATCCGAGTCCTACGTTATTAATTAAATAAAATTAGTTGGTAAAATTAATTGTGAAATAAAAATACGAATAAAAATGTAAAATACAAGTAATGATAGTAATTAACCGAATCGGAATTTGGGATTTGTGTAATTGGTTGTGATTGGATTGTTGTTATGAATTTGACGTCGATTTGATTTCGATGGGTAGGCCGATAAACAAAGGAGACGCTGCCCAATTTTCGGGAAATTAATTCCAAAAATACGGGAACTTAACCTATAATTATCGGAGACGTCGAATAACTATATATAGTTATATTATACGAACTTAATTGCGGTTGAGACAGAATAATTTATAAATAATCGATTACTTGTTTTTCAAAATGATAAGTATACGTATTTTCCAAAAATAAATACCGAACCGAGTTTGGAAAATGTGAACCCTAGTTGCTATGTGTATTTTAAGAATACATATAAATATAAGTTGGGTTATGAAATCACATAGGTAGAAGTGATAGTGGTATTAAGTTGAGCTTAAGCGATTATCTGAATTAGGGTATTTCAACTCTGTAGGTACTAGACGGAAAACCCGAGTATCGACATCGGACTAGGAATGATCTAGTGATTAGACGTCGAGATCAATGAATTCCAATCGAAGAACCTGAGTGTTTAGATCATATCTAAATGGGATAGTAGTTTGACGATAAAAGCTGAACATTCAAATTGAACCAAAGTCAACTAGTAATAGCGGTTAAAGCTTATCGAGGCAAGTATTCCTGAACTTTCTTTTAAAATACTGTAAATATTTCTTCCTTCCTATTCTAAGTTCTGAATAGTTAAATGTTTTATATTTCACTGCAATTACTCTTATTATGCATGTTATTTTCATTATTGTTCTTATAATTCGATTGCTCTCTTGAGCAAATACCCATTCTTTTGGGTTATTTGCGAAACCTGAATTGGGATGTTTTGAATTCAAAATGATTTGACATCAAATACTCCATGGGATGGATAATGATGATGTGTGGGATTAAGTTTTACTTAATCCTAAGGACCGGGACATGACCGGCGCCTTGAGATGGGTCGTAGAGCCTGGGGACCTGACTGGATCTATATAGGGAGATATAGATTTGCACTGTATCCTGGCTGATCAGCAGGATATAGGTGCGAACTAGTGTCCAGTCTAATTTGTTGTTGATCTCCATTAACGATATTCTCTCTCGAAAGTTTTATGATTCCAAAAACCGGACAAAACCCTGATTCAGGAGATAAATCTGGGAATCGCTTGTCAATTTCAGATTTATAATCAAAGGCTGGTAACAGCCAATGTTTATTCGTTCAACTCCTTTAAATAAATAGAATTGTTAAATTAGTTAAAGATTTTTGTCCGGAAATTTTCCTTTGATATTAATGTTTGAAACTCAAATTATATACTTGCTGGGCATTTTTGGCTCACTCTTGCTTTGTAAATTTTTATTCTTTCAGAAGCAGATAAGGATAAAAGTGAATAGCTTTCGTTAGACAGCAGAAGTTAGAGAAATCTCCGTTGCGAGAGAACGAAGATGTTAGAAAAATATGACAAGGACATTAGCATAAAGGTATTTGCACTGGTATTGCAGTTGATGTGAATTGTAGAAGGTTAGATTCTTGTTTCATACCATAACCTGTAAACGATCCAGATTCAAGGGGTTAATTGAATATTATTGTATTTCATGTAAAGATTGTTTAGTGACACCAAATCTTGACCCCAGATTTGGGTTGTTACAGTTGTTTGAATCGACACTCATAGCAACAAGTATCTTCCCTCTATATTTTCCCTTAAAGAAGGTTCCGTCAATTAAAATGACTGGTCGTGCATGTTTCCACCCATCTATCATTGCTTTGAGACACCAAAATATACGCGTGCAAACCCTATTCTTCATAATGAGGAACAACATCAATCTCAACAGCAGATCCGGGATTAGCTGTTAAGATTGCTGTGAAGAACATTGGAAGACTTTCATATGTTGTAGCCTAGCTTCCATATACTTCCTCAATTGCTATTTGCTTCCCTCTCCATGCTTTGTTGTAATTAACTTGGTGATTGTATTTGTTGATGACAAATGGCAAGATCATTTTGATTGCTATTTCAGGAGTCTCTATGACTTGTGATAGGCAATCACTAAATACATCTAAAATTAATCCCGTAATATAAAGAAATAACATATTTAACATTTTACAACTAACATTAGTACGGAATTATGTAAAAAATAACTTAAAATTGGTTTGACAATCTTGGAAATCATTCTTGAAGATAATTTTCTGTGATCCTGCAATGGATGATTAACCATGCAAACATGTTGATCTTTAATAACAGTTATCTCAAAACATCCATGTATCTTCTTTTTCGAAGCCATTAACCTCCAATTACAGCCTGTCTTCGTGCACTTCACAGCTAACTTAGACTTATTATTCTTCGTCATAACGTAGCTCCCACTCCCTATGCATCGTGCTTACTAAACTTCTTGCGTAACATTCATTCGGATCCATTGGGTACCTAAACTCGTTATCACAAAACCATTTCCTACCAATTGCTCGGTTAATATCACCAAGTGTGTAACTCATTAATCTTCAATTACTACATTGTGCCAGTGATGACAACACACTATATTTATAACATAAAAAACTTGATAATTACTTGATTTGACAATATTTTAAATATTCAAATAACCATGACTTTCCCAATCATACATTACTGACTTGCACGTTATTTCTTCTGCATGATTGTATTACATGCAAACATTATATCATCTATTAAAGTTCACATGCTTTGACAATAATGACATAAATGTTGACATGTCCAATCATACAATAATGTAGGTCATTTATTGCATCTCATTATTTCATGTCAACTGCATTTTCCACCATTTTTTGCAGGTTATCCACTTTATCTTATCTTCAAAATTTTCCCATGGTTCTTGTAACACCCCCAAATCCGGGGTCGGGGATCCGGGTTGTCACGAGTTCCATTTCCCTTAATAACACCCACTCTTAATAAATAATCAACTACTCTGTACTGTGACCCCACAATAAACACACACACCACAAGTTATAGTCTCAGAGATGAATATCCAAAAATAATCACAAGTCGTTTTATTCCACAATTATATGCCAATACACCTTAAACAGGTTTCTGAATAAATTTACATTTCTTTGCCATTATTACAATTCATAAATATACATAATCTGATACATCAAAAGTTGAAAGCCTAGCCTATTGGTAGTTCCTACCTCAGCTACAGCGACATCAACGCCTATAGGAAGCTGCGGAACGTTTCCTATCCGCTCGCGAATTGGGAGCTTGGTCCTGTTCATCTTGTCTATCTGATGTTGTGTGATGAAAGAAGAAAGCAAGGGTGAGCAGCAAGCCCACCAAAATAATATGTATAATGATTAACAATATATGAGCCTTCTCATAGTACTCATGAAGGTTTTGGTCAAAAGAAATGAACCAAGATGATATCTTAATGCGATGAAGTCGCAAAATATTCAGTATATATATACATATATACTTTTCAAAATATTGGAAGTCCTCTTCCATGCATAATACACACAGAGTTCCAGTGTATAACTGTATAAAAATATCGTTGCAAGGTGATCTCATATATCTAACCTTGTCTCAACATTTTTCTGAAAATCTTTGTCATGCATAAGATAATCATTTACTAGATATAAGTTTAAAAGATGAAGTTACAAGATACTCCAATATACTTATATCTTTTCCAAATACTGTATAATGATGAAGTGGCCCCGAGAAGGAGGCGTCCTGGAAAAAAGCCAATAGCCGATGGAAGGCAACGCCCCCAAAGCACCCCAGGGGCGAATCCCCAAGAAGTGCAGGAAAAGATCAGGGCTCATGAGGCTGAAATCCAAAGGCTGAGGCGTGATTTGGAGGCTCACCAAGCCACCAGACCCCACATACCTCCTAGGGGAGAAATCCTCCTCCTATCATAGACCTGGATGGTCCGGTAAGAAGAAGGGCTGCTGTCCCAAGAACTGATCCGAGCAATCTCCTTCCCCTTGGAGATCCTGATGATCCAACTCCACCCTTCACAGAAGAGATAATGAATGCCCATATCTCAAGGAAATTTAAGATGCCCACTATCAAAGCCTATGATGGCACGGGAGACCCCGCTAATCATGTTAGGACATTCTCTAATGCACTGCTGCTGCAACCCGTGAATGATGCTATAAAATGTCGGGCCTTCCCTCAAACCCTGTCGGGTATGGCTCAAAGATGGTACAGTCGCCTACCCCCAAATTCTATTGGATCATTCAGAGAATTAAGTCAGGCTTTTATTAAGCAATTCATCAGTGGAAGAGTCCATGAGAAAAGTTCAGCATCTCTTATGAGTCTTGTGCAGGGAGCTAAGGAATCCTTAAGAGATTACCTGAATCGTTTTACAAAGGAGGCTTTAAAAGTCCCAGACCTTGATGATAAGGTAGCCATGATAGCACTGCAACAAGGAACTAGGCATGAGTTTTTCAAGATGTCTTTGGCCAAACGACCCCCTGAGAGCATGTTGCAGCTCCAAGAGAGGGCAGGGAAGTATATCAAGGTTGAAGAAAGTATGAGGAAGACCGTAGTAAGTAATGAGCCCACTGGAGGCAAGAAACGAAAAACTGATTTGGAGTATATTGCTAAGGACAAATATCCTAGAACCGAACAAAACCCTGATTCAACCCCCAAGAAGGGAGGACCTGGCCAAAAGTTCACTGAATACGCTAAGTTGAATGCTCCCAGAAGTCAGATTTTGATGGAGATTGAGAAAGACAGAGATATTCGCTGGCCTAAGCCCTTGAAGGCTGATCCCGCCAAGCTAGATAAGGGCAAGTATTGCAGGTTTCACAAAGATGTTGGCCATGACACCGATGAGTGTAGGCAATTGAAAGATGAAATTGAATTTTTGATTCGAAAAGGAAGATTGAACAAGTATACTGGAGATGGAGGGGACAGAAATAATAATGGAAGGAAGAACTTTGAAGATCGTAGGAGGGACCAAGACGATCAGGGGCGAAACCCCCAGCCTAGAGGACCAGTTATAAACACCATTTATGGAGGGCCGAGACCTCGAGGGCCTGTGATAAACACGATCTTTGGAGGTCCAACTGCTGCTGGATTGTCCAAAAATTCCAGAAAGGCATATACTAGAGAGGTTATGCATATTGTTGGAGAAGCCCCGAAGAGGGCCAGGACAGAAGTAACATTGGCTTTTGATGATTCTGACCTAGAGGGTGTGAAGTTTCCCCATGACGACCCGCTGGTCATAACACCAATAATAGGAAATAGCCCGGTTAAGAGGGTCCTTGTGGATAATGGTGCTTTTGTGGATATCTTGCTCCACGACACCTTTCTAAGGATGGGGTATAACGACTCCCAGTTAACACCAACCGACATGCCGATATATGGATTTGCTGGAGTAGAATGTCCTGTGGAAGGGATAATCAAGTTGCCAACCACCATAGGTACGGAGCCAAGGCAAGCAACGCAGATGCTGGATTTCGTAGTGGTAAAGGCTAGTTCAACTTATAATGCTATCATGGGGAGAACAGGGATACATGCCTTCAAGGCAGTCCCCTCTTCCTACCATTCAGTCATGAAGTTTCCCACCCGAAACGGGATTGGAGAAGAGAGAGGAGATCAAAAAATGGCTAGAAGCTGTTATGTGGCCTCTTTGAGGGCAGATGGAGTCGGGGGGCAGGTTCTTCCTATTGAAGATATGGATGTTCGAGAAAATGATGAGAATAGAGGAAGGCCAGCAGAAGAATTGGTCTCGGTTCCTTTATACCCCGAGAATCCTGAGAGGACGACTTTCATTGGAGCCACATTAGAGGAGCCCCTTAAAGGGAAGTTAGTGAAATTTTTGCAAGAAAATAGTGATGTGTTTGCATGGTCAGCAGCTGATATGCCAGGCATAGACCCGGAGTTAATTACTCACAAGCTAAACGTAGATCCAAGCCGGAAGACAGTGAAACAAAAGAAAAGAAATTTTGCCCCGGAAAGACAAGAGGCTATAAAGCAGGAAGTGGAAAAGCTCTTAGAGGCTGGATTCATTGAGGAGATTCAATTTCCGGAGTGGTTAGCAAACCCTGTAACGGTGAAGAAGGCTAATGGAAAGTGGAGGATGTGTATAGACTTCACCGATCTGAATGATGCATGCCCCAAAGACTGTTTTCCGCTGCCTAGAATTGATACTTTGATTGATGCTACCGCTGGACATGAGATGCTGAGTTTCATGGATGGGTTTAGCGGATACAACCAGATCAAAATGCATAAGGATGACATTCCAAAGGTATCATTTATCACTGACTTTGGTGTTTATTGTTATCTTGTTATGGCATTTGGTCTCAAGAATGCAGGAGCCACCTATCAAAGGTTGGTGAATAGAATTTTTAAGGATCTTATTGGTAAGACTATGGAAGTCTATGTTGATGACATGTTAGTCAAGAGTCTAGTAAAGACTGATCATATAGCCCATTTAAGGGAAGCTTTTGAGGTTCTGAGGTACCACAAGATGATGTTGAATCCGACGAAGTGTGCTTTCGGAGTAGGATCTGGAAAATTCTTGGGATTGATGGTCTCGAAGAGGGGAATTGAGGCAAATCCCGATAAAATAAAAGCGATCCTGGACATGGAACCCCCCAAAACTGTCAAGGATGTTCAGAAGCTCACAAGAAGGGTTGCTGCGTTAGGACGATTCATCTCCAAGTCAGGAGACAAGTGCTTGTCATTTTTCAAGTCACTGAAGAACATCAAAGACTTTGTATGGAATGAGGAAAATCAGAAGGCATTTGAAGAGTTAAAGAATTATATGGGCCAGGCCCCGTTGTTGGCCAAGCCAGTTCTGAATGAAGTTTTATTTTTGTACTTGGCTGTTTCAGAGAGCGCCTTGAGCGCCGTGTTGGTTAAGGAGGAACTGAAAGTCCAGAAACCCGTATACTATGTCAGCAAAATTTTGCATGGTGCTGAGTTGAATTATTCAGCCATTGAGAAATTCGCTTTAGCCTTGGTAATGGCTTCAAGAAAGCTGCGTCCTTATTTTCAAGCTCACCAAATTGAAGTGCTAACAAATCAGCCACTGAGAAATATCATTCACAGTCCCAAGGCAAGTGGGAGACTGATTAAGTGGGCAATAGAGTTGGGAGAGTTCGATCTCAAGTATAAGCCACGTACGGCCATAAAAGCCCAGGCACTAGCTGACTTCGTGGTGGAATGTACCATACCCAACCAAGAAGTCGGGGGGCAGGAAGATACCATACCTCAAGACAAGGGAGTCGACAATGGGGACAAGGAGAAAGAATATTGGGTTCTCTATTTTGATGGAGCATCAAAAACAAATTCCAGTGGAGCAGGGTTGGTTTTGCAAAGCCCAGATGGATTCTTAATTGAGTATGCCATGAAACTAGACTTCCCAACCACAAACAATGAGGCAGAGTATGAAGCCCTGATTGCTGGCCTTGGTCTAGCTGGGACACTTAGAGTCAAAAATTTAAAGGTCCGTGGAGACTCGAAGTTGATCATATCCCAGGTAAAGGGAGAATTTGAGGCAAGGGATGATACGATGGCTAAGTATGTTCACCTAGTAAGGGCTGTGATGACCCAATTTAATGAATGCCATGTTGAACACATTCCAAGGGAAGAAAATGCTAAAGCGGATGCGCTATCAAAGTTTGCTTCATCTGAGATTGAAGAAAGTTCAGGAAGTGTGTACTTCCGTGTTTTGAAGACACGAAGCATAGATGTTAAGCTTGTGGCTCCCGTAGGCTTGGGAACGTCATGGATTGATCCCATCAAGGCTCACATTCAGACCGGTTGGTTGCCAAGCGATGCGATTGAGGCACGGAAGTTAACTGTTCGTGCACTAAGGTACTCTTTGATAGATGGGATCTTATATAAAAGATCATTCGTGGTTCCTTACTTGAGGTGCCTCAGGCCCGATGAGGCACGCTTAGCTCTTGAAGAAGTGCATGAAGGTGTTTGTGGACAACACTTGGGGGGCAGGGCCTTGGCTCATAAGATAACTCGTTTAGGTTTCTATTGGCCAGAAATGATGGCTGATGCCAAAGAATATGTAAAGAAGTGTGATCGCTGTCAGAAGCATGCACCAGTCGCCAGACAACCCCCCGAGATGCTGACCTCTATCAACTCACCTATTCCCTTTGCTATGTGGGGGATGGATATTCTAGGGCCTTTTCCTATGGCCACAGCACAAAGGAAGTTTCTGATTGTAGCCATTGATTATTTCACCAAGTGGATCGAAGCCAAACCTTTGGCCAAAATCACAACTAAGCAGGTTGCATAATTCCTGTGGGAGAATATTATGTGCCGATATGGAATTCCCCGTATCCTCGTCACTGACAATGGAACACAATTCAACAACGAGGAATTCAAGAAGTATTGCGAAGAAAATGAAATTGAGTTACGGTTCACCTCTGTGGCTCACCCGCAAGCCAATGGGCAAGCGGAGGTAGCAAATCGGATAATCCTGGATGGACTAAAGAAGAGGATCGAAAAGTCAAGAAATAATTGGGTGGATGAGATACTTTCCATATTATGGGCCTATAGAACTACCTGTAGAGTCACGACAGATGCAACTCCTTTCATGTTGGCATATGGGGCAGAAGCAGTAGTTCCCGTGGAGATATCACATTCCTCTCCAAGGATTCAGGCTTTTGATGAAAAAGAAAATGAAGAAGGGCAGAAGTTAGCCCTGGATTTAATCGATGAAGTGCGAGATGAGGCACATGCAAAGATAGTAGAATATCAGAAAAAGGCTTCATTCTATTACAACCTAAGGGTTAAAGAGAGATTTTTTAAACAAGGAGATCTAGTCTTGAGAAAAATAGAGGCTTCTGGTGTTGGACAGAAAGGAAAGCTTGCCCCGAATTGGGAAGGGCCGTACAGAGTCAAGAGCGTTCAGGGTAGAGGAACCTACAAGCTGGAAACTATGGAAGGTTTTGAAGTCCCGAGGACCTGGCACGCACAAAACCTGAAGGTTTACTATGTGTAAGATAGGAGAAGTACGATTCTCACTTGTCATTGACAAGTAGGTTTAAAAGCACCTTGAAGCTTTGCTTGCATAGGATTTTATATTCCAGTAGAATTTACATTGTCTAGTTATTGTTGATTAGGGTCGAACCCATGCTATGTAAGGTTTTGGAAAACCAGACTTCATATTAAAGAGTTTGAAATTATTTCTATCTAAGGATGTTTAAGGTTCAAATGCATATTAAGATTGTAAAGATAAAACAGAAAAAGGCAAGAAAAGTAACATATAGAATACAAGCCCCGAAGGGTAATAAGTTCTGAATGCGATTAAGTCAATACATAGAAAGCCACAATGGGCCAAACAAGAAAAACAAAATACTCAAAGATCCTTGAAGAAGTCATCATCGATGTTTCCTTCATTGGCAGCAGAAGAAGGAACTGGAACATGATCAGCACCTCGAGGAGAAACAGCTTCGGCCTCAGCAGAAGAAGCAAGAATAGGAGAAAGAGGGATGTCATCAAGAAGAGGCTCTTTCCCAGGAATATCAGGGACTGGATAGGCAGTAAGAGTCACCTCCGGAATCTTCTTCCCAATCTCCTCTACTATCTGCTCCCAACAGCTAGAAAAGGTCTCCGGGAAGTTAGCATCGTACTCAGCATTTAGGACATCCTGAAAGTCCTGAGATGCCTTATACTCAGCTATCACCTCAGCTCTGGCCCTTTGAGCATCCAGCTCCAGCTTACGAACTTTCTCCTTCTCGTCCGCCAGCTCCTTCTCTACCTCACGAAAACGAGTGAAGTTGGCCTCGGAAGCCTTGAGGTACCTATCCCTGTCCCTCTCAGCAATAGTTAGGCTGGTCCTCACATCCTTCAAATTGTGAAGGGCAGCCTGGAGATAGGTATTCATCTGCATGAACATGTAGTAAGTAAGTAATAATAAGCAAAAAAAAAACAGTTAAAAAAGGAAGAGGCTTACAGAAGCCATGGCCTGAGCACCCAGACGTTCAATCTGTAGGTCATCAGAAGACTCGACGATCTCAGCCCTGTCACGAGGCGTGATCACACTCTGAGACCAAACGGCGGTAGCCTCGGAACTCCCTACCACCGTGTCCCTCCTCTGAAGGCCCCAAGTGACGGTGAAGGGAGAGTTATCTTCATCAAGGCTAGGAGGCCTCTGGGATAAAAAAGTAGGGACGGCCTCCTGAACCGTGACTGAAGGGCCCTCACCAATCCTAACCCGCTTGTCGTGGTGGCTCTCAACAGCAGAGCCCTTGGCGGCACGGGCCTCCCGCTTCTTGAAGATCGTGTCCAAAGCGGCCCTAGCTGCAGGCAAATACGAGCACATAAGAAAAAGGACAAATAGAGAATGGAGGAAATGGAACAAAAAGGGGAAAGAAAACCCTCGGGACCAAGGTCACTTAGACCTACACCTTGCAAATTACCCTCTGAAAGGATGAGAGCGCAATGGTGCAAGTTATCAGCAGTAATGGCCTTGATGGCCGCATCCTCATCTATCCCCAATTTTAGGTCTCTTAAAGACCCGTCTATACTTTTTGAGAAGTTGGGCCTGAAAAAATGGTCCCAACCCTCCTCGGAATCCAGAAATATATAAAACCACTCACTTTTCCATGTTGGATACGAGTCGGGATTGGTGCCAGAAATAAAGCAGGAACGAGCTAAGGATCTATGAACTATTTTGACCCATCCTTGGTCCTCAGAAGCATTTACAAATTTAAATAAATAACGAAAGACACAAACATTTGGCTCAAAACCGTGTTTACGAGATTGGGCCATATAACAGTGAATAAAACGCCAAGAGTTGGGTGTGAGTTGGGTCGGACAGACTCGGGCCTCAGCCAAAAGGCGAAAAACAAAAGGATGAGGAGGTAGGCGAAAACCAGCATAGAAGGTTTCTTTATAGACCCGAATGGCCCCAGGTTTTGGGTAGCAGGCCCTATCATTTGGGCCTGGAGCCTCGGCCCTATAAGGGTGGGAAATGCCAAAAAGGCGGGCTATGGTACCTACTTGATCTGGACCAAATCTAGAAGGATAATTATATGCATCTAAGTATAACATGTTAGGAAAGGCTTGCCCAAATTCGGTTAAAAGATCCCTAAGAGAAATAACTGAGGAATGTACAAGAGATTTTTTACCTCGGCTGGCCCTAGAGGGACGGGCAACAGCTTGGGGGACATGGGAGTGAGATGAATCGGAATCCGCCATGGATGAAGACAAAAACCCAGGAAGCTCTTGAAAGTAAGTAAAGAAGATGAAGATTCAAACGGAATCTTCAAAATAAGCCCAGAAAAGCGGCGGAGTAGAAAGCCGGAAATCGCTTGGAGGTGGCGATTCTTGAGAGACTAATTGCAGAGTTGAAATTTAGAAATTTTTGTGAAAGTGAAGTGTGAGAAATGAACTCACACTCCACCTCTTATATAGAGGAGCTCAAAGATGCACAAACGGGCCTGGGCCTAAGAAAAAGGCGGGAAGCCCATAAGATTTGAATTTTGAAAAGATTTAAAATCAAAGTTCAATGAATGAATCAAGGCTCGAACAGCCTCAACAACGCTCAGGATACATCGTCCCTAGCCGTTGTTAGAAGTGTGGCTCCTAGGCGTGGTACAACAACGCCCAGGAAGCATCTGTATTCAACAACGCTCAGGATACATCGTCCCTAGACGTTGTTAGAAAACTGTCTCCTAGGCGTGGGTGCACAACGTCTAGGATCTATGAAAGCATCTGTATTCAACAACGCCCAGGACGCAAGTTTCCTAGACGTTGTTAGAAAACTATCTCCTAGGCGTGGGTGCACAACGTCTAGGATCTATGAAAGCATCTGTCTTCAACAACGCCCAGGACGCAAGTTTCCTAGACGTTGTTAGAAAACTGTCTCCTAGGCGTGGGTGCACAACGTCTAGGATCTATGAAAGCATCTGTCTTAAACAACGCCCAGGACGCAAGTTTCCTAGACGTTGTTAGGAAACCGTCTCCTAGGCGTGGATCAACAACGCCCAGGAAGCATCAGCCTCCAACAACGCCCAGGACGCAAGTTTTCCTAGACGTTGTTAGGAAACTGTCTCCTAGGCGTGGATCAACAACGCCTAGGATGTATTGAGCAACAAAAATTCTGTTTTTCTGATTATTTAAAAAAAAAAATAAGAAAATTCCTTAAATATTTTCTGAAAAATGTTAATATTTCCAGAAAATTAGGGAAAAATCCCAGAAAATTAGGGAAAATCCCAGAAAATTAGGGAAAAATCCAGAAAATAAGGGAAGAATCCCGGAAATAAGGGAAAAATTCCTGGAAATTAAGATAATTCCTGAATAAAAGGGAAAATTCATTGTAAATGTGTAGGTCGCTCCACACTTTACGGAAAAATGAAACCCTGTAAGGGAACGAATAGACTTAACTTCTGCGAAACCTAATCGATGTTTTCCAAAAGTTGGGGGGCAAATGATAGGGATAAATAAATTATGATTGTATTATTAAATACTTCATTAATTGTACAAGCTGTGGGCTGCTAGACCCAATAAAAAGATATATGATACTCAGACCAGAAAGGTTAAGCCTGATGGACCAGATCAGGCCTGATGGAATAAAAAAGGCCCAAAAGCCCTGATTATTAATTAATTTCGTAATTAATTAATAAGGGACAAAACAGATGTTGAAAAGAGTCCCGATAAGAATATAAATCCTTGGAGATTAGCCTCAAGGGGACCTAAAAGGATAAGGAATCAATTTCCTACTATCTAGGACTCCAAAGTCCATTCTAACTATGAGACTTGCCCACCAAGTCTCCTATACCAAGTCCAATTCAAGGACTCCCAACATCTATATAAGGGGTCTCACCCCCACCAATCAGAACTATGTTTTTTGGCTTGATTCTCTAATTCACAGAGATACGTAGGCATCTCGTAAAGGCAGAATTAAGCTACGAAACACGAGAGCAGCCATTAAAGGCCTTGAGCTCCCGAATCTTAGTATTAAATACAGCAAGTAATAACCTTGGTTTTTTATCCATAACAATGGGGAATAGAATAAAAAAAAGAAAAAAAAATATAAACAACACCTAACCCCCACCCCCTGTTCTTCCACTCGGCCGCCTCTCTTCATCTCTCTCGCTAATCTCTCTCGACCTCTCCCTGATCTCTCTCTCGATTTTCTTTTCTCTCTCACAATTTCTCCTCTCCTCTCATCTCTGTTTTCTCCCTCCTGCTCTCCCCTTCTTTGCTTCATGTTCGTATGTTCTCTCTCGGGTAAGCTACTCCGCCGTTTTCTTGCCTTTTGTTCGCCTTTGTCTTGGCTTTTCCGGCCAAAGGCCGCGTGTGTGTATTTCGTGTGGTTATTTGTATGTATACGTGGTTATGTGTGTGTGTGTGCGCGTTTTGTGTGTGTGTGTGATTCATTTTTGTGCGCGTGTTGCGCGTGTGTGAGTCGTGTGCGTGTGTGAATCCTGTGTGTGTGCGTGTGGTTGCGGCTGCTGTTGTTGCAATTTTACGGCCACCGGTGTATTTTCCGGTGACCCTGCCTGAGTCATGTTTGGCTTCGATGATGTTGCTTGATACAGTGTTGTTCGAATTGATTAAATTTTATAATTTTAATTCTGCAGGAATTAATTGATTAATGTTTCGTGATTTAAGTAAATTCGGGTGGGATTATAATAATTAATCGGTGGAATTCGTTTGGAAACCCGAATTTATCGGGCACCGACGAATTTTACCGCCGTCGGCGATGAGCCTCGGCGACCCGACGTTGGGTGAAGATGATTTTTATCCGAGTCCTACGTTATTAATTAAATAAAATTAGTTGGTAAAATTAATTGTGAAATAAAAATACGAATAAAAATGTAAAATACAAGTAATGATAGTAATTAACCGAATCGGAATTTGGGATTTGTGTAATTGGTTGTGATTGGATTGTTGTTATGAATTTGACGTCGATTTGATTTCGATGGGTAGGCCGATAAACAAAGGAGACGCTGCCCAATTTTCGGGAAATTAATTCCAAAAATACGGGAACTTAACCTATAATTATCGGAGACGTCGAATAACTATATATAGTTATATTATACGAACTTAATTGCGGTTGAGACAGAATAATTTATAAATAATCGATTACTTGTTTTTCAAAATGATAAGTATACGTATTTTCCAAAAATAAATACCGAACCGAGTTTGGAAAATGTGAACCCTAGTTGCTATGTGTATTTTAAGAATACATATAAATATAAGTTGGGTTATGAAATCACATAGGTAGAAGTGATAGTGGTATTAAGTTGAGCTTAAGCGATTATCTGAATTAGGGTATTTCAACTCTGTAGGTACTAGACGGAAAACCCGAGTATCGACATCGGACTAGGAATGATCTAGTGATTAGACGTCAAGATCAATGAATTCCAATCGAAGAACCTGAGTGTTTAGATCATATCTAAATGGGATAGTAGTTTGACGATAAAAGCTGAACATTCAAATTGAACCAAAGTCAACTAGTAATAGCGGTTAAAGCTTATTGAGGCAAGTATTCCTGAACTTTCTTTTAAAATACTGTAAATATTTCTTCCTTCCTATTCTAAGTTCTGAATAGTTAAATGTTTTATATTTCACTGCAATTACTCTTATTATGCATGTTATTTTCATTATTGTTCTTATAATTCGATTGCTCTCTTGAGCAAATACCCATTCTTTTGGGTTATTTGCGAACCCTGAATTGGGATGTTTTGAATTCAAAATGATTTGACATCAAATACTCCATGGGATGGATAATGATGATGTGTGGGATTAAGTTTTACTTAATCCTAAGGACCGGGACATGACCGGCACCTTGAGATGGGTCGTAGAGCCTGGGGACCTGACTGGATCTATATAGGGAGATATAGATTTGCACTGTATCATGGCTGATCAGCAGGATATAGGTGCAAACTAGTGTCCAGTCTAATTTGTTGTTGATCTCCATTAACGATATTCTCTCTCGAAAGTTTTATGATTCCAAAAACCGGACAAAACCCTGATTCAGGAGATAAATCTGGGAATCGCTTGTCAATTTCGGATTTATAATCAAAGGCTGGTAACAGCCAATGTTTATTCATTCAACTCCTTTAAATAAATAGAATTGTTAAATTAGTTAAAGATTTTTGTCCGGAAATTTTCCTTTGATATTAATGTTTGAAACTCAAATTATATACTTGCTGGGCATTTTTGGCTCACTCTTGCTTTGTAAATTTTTATTCTTTCAGAAGCAGATAAGGATAAAAGTGAATAGCTTTCGTTAGACAGCAGAAGTTAGAGAAATCTCCGTTGCGAGAGAACGAAGATGTTAGAAAAATATGACAAGGACATTAGCATAAAGGTATTTGCACTGGTATTGTAATTGATGTGAATTGTAGAAGGTTAGATTCTTATTTCATACCATAACCTGTAAACGATCCAGATTCAAGGGGTTAATTGAATATTATTGTATTTCATGTAAAGATTGTTTAGTGACACCAAATCTTGACCCCAGATTTGGGTTGTTACAGTTGTTTGAATCGACACTCATAGCAACAAGTATCTTCCCTCTATATTTTCCCTAAAAGAAGGTTCCGTCAATTAAAATGACTGGTCGTGCATGTTTCCACCCATCTATCATTGCTTTGAGACACCAAAATATACGCGTGCAAACCCTATTCTTCATAATGAGGAACAACATCAATCTCAACAGCAGATCCGGGATTAGCTGTTAAGATTGTTGTGAAGAACATTTGAAGACTTTCATATGTTGTAGCCTAGCTTCCATATACTTCCTCAATTGCTATTTGCTTCCCTCTCCATGCTTTGTTGTAATTAACTTGGTGATTGTATTTGTTGATGACAAATGGCAAGATCATTTTGATTGCTATTTCAGGAGTCTCTATGACTTGTGATAGGCAATCACTAAATACATCTAAAATTAATCCCGCAATATAAAGAAATAACATATTTAACATTTTACAACTAACATTAGTACGGAATTATGTAAAAAATAACTTAAAATTGGTTTGACAATCTTGGAAATCATTCTTGAAGATAATTTTCTGTGATCCTGCAACGGATGATTAACCATGCAAACATGTTGATCTTTAATAACAGTTATCTCAAAACATCCATGTATCTTCTTTTTCGAAGCCATTAACCTCCAATTACAGCCCGTCTTCGTGCACTTCACAGCTAACTTAGACTTATTATTCTTCGTCATAACGTAGTTCCCACTCCCTATGCATCGTGCTTACTAAACTTCTTGCGTAACATTCATTCGGATCCATTGGGTACCTAAACTCGTTATCACAAAACCATTTCCTACCAATTGCTCGGTTAATATCACCAAGTGTGTAACTCATTAATCTTCAATTACTACATTGTGCCAGTGATGACAACACACTATATTTATAACATAAAAAACTTGATAATTACTTGATTTGACAATATTTTAAATATTCAAATAACCATGACTTTCCCAATCATACATTACTGACTTGCACGTTATTTCTTCTGCATGATTGTATTACATGCAAACATTATATCATCTATTAAAGTTCACATGCTTTGACAATAATGACATAAATGTTGACATGTCCAATCATACAATAATGTAGGTCATTTATTGCATCTCATTATTTCATGTCAACTGCATTTTCCACCATTTTTTGCAGGTTATCCACTTTATCTTATCTTCAAAATTTTCCCATGGTTCTTGTAACACCCCCAAATCCGGGGTCGGGGATCCGGGTTGTCACGAGTTCCATTTCCCTTAATAACACCCACTCTTAATAAATAATCAACTACTCTGTACTGTGACCCCACAATAAACACACACACCACAAGTTATAGTCTCAGAGATGAATATCCAAAAATAATCACAAGTCGTTTTATTCCACAATTATATGCCAATACACCTTAAACAGGTTTCTGAATAAATTTACATTTCTTTGCCATTATTACAATTCATAAATATACATAATCTGATACATCAAAAGTTGAAAGCCTAGCCTATTGGTAGTTCCTACCTCAGCTACAGCGACATCAACGCCTATAGGAAGCTGCGGAACGTTTCCTATCCGCTCGCGAATTGGGAGCTTGGTCCTGTTCATCTTGTCTATCTGATGTTGTGTGATGAAAGAAGAAAGCAAGGGTGAGCAGCAAGCCCACCAAAATAATATGTATAATGATTAACAATATATGAGCCTTCTCATAGTACTCATGAAGGTCTTGGTCAAAAGAAATGAACCAAGATGATATCTTAATGCGATGAAGTCGCAAAATATTCAGTATATATATACATATATACTTTTCAAAATATTGGAAGTCCTCTTCCATGCATAATACACACAGAGTTCCAGTGTATAACTGTATAAAAATATCGTTGCAAGGTGATCTCATATATCTAACCTTGTCTCAACATTTTTCTGAAAATCTTTGTCATGCATAAGATAATCATTTACTAGATATAAGTTTAAAAGATGAAGTTACAAGATACTCCAATATACTTATATCTTTTCCAAATACTACTTGAACTACCACCATTCAAGTTATAATTAGTTTCCAAAGTTCATCACATAGATGAGACTACAAGACCAGATTTGAATAGATTAAATTTTTAAAATATCATCAAAATAAAATGAAGTTACGAGATACTTCATTTGATGCAAACATCATTTTAAAAACTTGACCTTGCCAACACTCAACAATCGCCCAACCGTAGCCTTTCTATCGAAGTGCTCTGGGTAGTTTTGCAGAAATATCCAATTGGATGATGAACTCATTACGGGAGTTTGCCGCGCCAGGAAGACCACTTACGATGATCAGTCGTAGTAGTGCAACCCCACCATTTTCTACATGTAGAGGAGAACCTGTCGGATTTACTTGTCAACCGAACACTGAACTCCTAAGGAATGGACCGCCTTAGCGGAACTTCCAGGCCATTTGGGCCAATATAATAAGGCTGGGCCGGCGCCACTCGACCACTTACGCCACTCCTAGTTCAGATGAAATCCATGACTCTGAAACGTAAAGCTCGTTCCCCCTTTCCCCAAGTAGAAACTTGTTGATACGGCTCCACCAAGAAGTCGTATCTAGTTGGAAAGGAGAACTCACCGATATTTCCCAGGCGATGCCTGTTAATGGATTAACTTGTTCCAAGAATTTTACTTCCCGAGTGTTGGGTAAGTAATCAATTCATTTATCAAAGCAGCAACCTTGTTGCGAATATAAAACACACCACAGAGCCGGATCCCTCAGGTTTTGAGCGAGTATTTAAATCCCCTTAAAAAGGAAGATCTTAAATATAAAAATGAGTTTTGGGATCCGCTCTAACTTTTAAAAATCATTTTGAAGACTCGAAAACACTTTATAGAGTGTTTGGAGTAAAGCTGATTTAATGAAGTAAATCAGTCCCCAGAATATTTAGAAAATGACTGAATATTATTATTTAAATAATATTCCCATAAAGAATAATCTTTATAAAAATAATTGAAGTGGAAGTATTAAAACTTATACTTGAAATGGATATCAAATAACCAAAGATATACTTATATGAAAGTACTATCTTTATTTGAATAATCGAAAATAAGTTTGATTATTGACACCTTATTCTTTAATAAAATAAAGAATATATCTCAGCAAATAATCGGAGTCATAGATCCTCAAATGAATATTCAAATAATATTCATTAAATAATATAAACTGAGTCATAAGCCCTCGAATGAATATTCAAATAATATTCAGATAATAAAATAAAAGGAGTCATAAGTCCTCGAATGAATATTCAAAATAATATTCATTTAATATAAAGGAGTCATACTCCTTCGAATAATATTCGAAATAATATTCAATAATAAAATAAAGCTAAAGTTATCGAATAAACCTTATTCGATTAATAGTTTTGAAAACTATGACCATATATATATATAAGTATATATATATATATATTTATATCCATATATACAAAACCTACTCGGGATCCTCGACTCCCGGTTTTAGAAAATATTTTCACCTTTGGGTCCCTATACTAAGGGTATATGCAAATTACCGCTATCCTCTAGCATAGGTATTATCAACTGAATCAATTGAATCAACAGATATATATCAAGATTACGAAACAGACATGCATATATACCATATCAGCATGCTCCAATATATCGCAAAATTTGCTAATAACAATCATGCACTTATCACAAGATAATGCATATACATATATTTACATCACAACAACAGTATAACGGGTAGAAAACTAGCCTGAGCGACTGGGGGTTACGAATGGCTCAGGACGAGTCTGGTAACCTATAAACAACAAGTAAGTTGGAATTAAGCCAAAGTCACTTGTAAATCTATACATTAACCAACTTAGACTCTAACGCTCGCTTTGCGCTTACTGATTCTCTTAAGTCACTCGAGTACCCTCGGCTCCACCATTTTTAATAATTTAACCATTACGAGTTTTAAGGTGATTCCTTCGCGAGTGTCTTACCAACTGCCTAACACTCTTACCATAATTGCTTCATACATTAATTAACCCTTTTTGGTCTTTAATCATATGTTTCAAAGTAAGGTGAGGGGAAAAGTTTCGTTCGCGAAATGCCGTTACTTGAAACGGTCGTTTCTCCTAAACCGTGCATCGGAATCGAACGAACTACATATCAAAACGAAGCTCGTAACATGAGCTATCTAGAAATGGCAATGGTCATAATCTAGCAGGGGGTTCTCGGGTCCTAATGTTATGAACAAAAGCAGTCTAAAGTAAATCGGACATTACGACGGCTATGTTTACGCGATTACCAATGTTTAAACTACTCCAATTAACCACCAACCAACTCATAACCATCAATACAACAAAACTTTACCTAAACCATACCACATCAGTCCATAATCTCCAAGGTTTTCAACTCAAACAACCACAATCAAGACCTATGAACTATAATCAAGCTTCAATTACCAAAACACTTCCAAATCAAACCAAACTACTAATAATCACAATCCATGCTTCTCATTTCACAAAACCAACCATTAAGCTTACTAACAAATAAAGTAAAGGCTAGGGTTTGAAGTTTATACCTTCCTTGGGAGGTGTTAAGTTGCTAGGAAGCCTTAGGGAGCCTCCTACAAGCTTGATCTTTCCAAAGAAATCAAGAACACAAAGTTAGGCTTTGAAGTTTCTAAAAGTCCGATTTAAAGAACTGTAAAAATGAGAGTCTTACCATGATTATTTGGACGAGACTTGTGAACAAGAGTTGTAGGCCATCTCAATACCTTTCCAATGAGCTATAGAACACAATATTTGAGTGAGAAATGAAGGAGATACAGCAGTTTTAGTGTGCTGGTTCTGTTTTGGCCGAGAGCATGAAGAACAATGCCTTGGTTTCTTTTTGATTTTGATGAAAAATGATTTGCTTGGCTTGGTTGGTTTGATTTTTGTGTTTGTTTTAGTAAATTACCTAGTTGCCCTTGATTTTGTGTGGTTAAAAAGCCACCACATCTCCTTCCTTCCCATGTCATGCTTGTGTCATCCTCATGATGTCATCCTCCCCTCCTTGTCCTCTTCTCATTGGTTGGGTGACATCATCCTCTCTAATCCCTTTGATTAACTTCCTAATTGTTTGCCTAATGACCGCTGATCTGTTATACAGTTCGCTTAACTTTCGTTTTCGTTTATCGTTTGAGGGATCATACCCGGGATCTTATTACTTAGGTTCTCTTAACCTTTCTCAATACATTATATTCCTTTTTATGATCCTCTATTATAATCCTTTAATTTAAATCCTTTTATCCTGTTACCTTATACTCAATTCTTTCCGTATCTATTGGATATCCGGGAAAAATCAAAGTGTTCGGATTTGGATTCTGACGATCTTTACATACACTTATATCCCATATAAAGTACTAATAAAATCTCAGAATATCCATATCAGAACCCCTACATAGTGTGGCATGAAAAGTTTTCTCATTCAGCTAAAACACTATTCACAAGGGTTACAAAAAGTTCAAAATTTTGGGAGTTATTACAGTCTCCCCTCCTTAAAAGGATTCCGTCCCGGAATCAGATAGAAAACAGTTGGGGATGCTTTTCTAGCATTGTGCCTTCTAACTCTCTAGTCAATTTCCCACATTATGGTTCTACCACCAAACTCTGACTAGTTTGATAACCCTTCTCCTAAGCACTTGTCCCTTTTTGATCTATAACCCTTTCTGGTTGCTCTCTATAGGTTATGTCTGGTCGCATGCCTATGCGCTCATATGCCCCTATTTATCTGGCATCCGAATTACATTTTCTTAACATTGATACGTGGAACACATTATGAACTTGCTACATATTCGGGGGTAGGGCTAGCTCATATGCTATCTTCCCAATATGTCTTAATATATCCAAGGGTCCAACAATTCGTGGACTTAGCTTCCCTTTCTTTCCGAACCTCATCCTTCCTTTCCAAGGGAATACCTATAACAATACTAGGTC
Source organism: Apium graveolens (assembly GCF_009905375.1). Lineage (NCBI taxonomy): Eukaryota > Viridiplantae > Streptophyta > Magnoliopsida > Apiales > Apiaceae > Apium > Apium graveolens. The sequence goes on along the minus strand of NC_133655.1, from coordinate 45,128,876 downwards.
CCCCACTTCCTATTCCTTGTCCTTTCGTGTCAAATCAACATACTTCATGTTCCCATCTTGGGCTACTACCAGACGTCCTCTGATTAAAATCTATTATGTCCTTGATCCTTTGGACTACTGCGGGTCCGAACATCTTGCGCTCTACAACTTCATCCTAACATAAGGGAGATCGACATTGTCTTCCCTCAAGGATCTCATAAGGCGATATCTCAATACTGACATATGATCTATTATCGTAAGAAAACTCAATCCGTGTTAAGTGATCATTCCAAATTCTTTCAAGTCTATCGCATGGAATTTTATCACAGCTTCTAGCACTATAGCTTTGGCGTCTCATTACCCATTCTTTTCCAGTTCATAATCGCTAATACCTTCCGTTCCTACTATTATACTGGTTATACTTTTGCTCGTTAGCGTTCTATAACCTTTTAATAACCACGTCAACCTTAGTATCACGAACGCGTTAGAATCGAAATACCACCGTACTGATACTACTTCCTTTAGCTGCTTCCATCATTGAAAGCTTGGTCCTTCATATAGAAGTAAAAGAATTTATTGAGAGATCACTATGATCATGAACACTTGTTATATCGCATAGTTAGTACAGAAGGTGGCCAGCCTTTAGTACTTGACAAGCAATTAAATAATAGCTGGTATCCTACTCGGCTTCTATCACACAGATAGATAGTCATTCGGCAATACCTCCCCTTCTGGAAGGGTTGTTCTTCTCAACTTATATAAAATGAAAAGAAGAGAAAAGAACAAATTGAAGAGAATTGTATATATGAAAAAAATATACTGCCACAAAATATCTGGCTTGGAACCTACCTCTGAATTATAGAGGTTTGTCATAGGAGAACAAAACATATGTGTATATATATCAACATCAAGCATTATAGCATCATATTTCACATGCCTATATATTTGCTATTCCGTCCATACTTCTATGGACCCATGCTCTTCCTCGAGCTTATACACAATCACCTTTGAAACTCCCTCGACATCGAAAATCGAATCTGGGATCTCATTCTATACATCATCGTTACTAGAATTCTATGCTTGCACCGCAACCTTCCTCGTATAATAATACGACTCTCTATTGATAAGAAAGAATAACTATTCACTAGGTAGATACTCTACTTAATTAGTCTATCAATGATAACTTATACACTACCATGACCCGATTAGTGGTACTCAATCTCAACACCCATTCCAATACAACTCTCACGGTTGTATTCAGCTCAATACTCGCAGAATCATTGCTGCCTTACTATGGTCCACTACTGACCTACTGTCGTCATTCACGTTCCATGAAATCTTAATATCTAACCATACGGAGTCCATACACGTCGTATCAAATCCTTCTAAGGAGGTAACATAATCACCCTTCCTGATTCATGAAGAACACTCCTGATCCTGTCATACATACAAGACATGAAGCAGATAAAATTGCAGAAGAGTTTCCATCAATGCAACGATAGCAGGTTAATACTATTCTTAATCATATGCCTTCAATAGAAGACTTAACTCAAAGGTTTGTTTAGTCCTTTTTGAAATATGGTCCTGGCTTATCTCAAGATAGTATCTTCTGAGATAGATAGCCCGCTCATCGCGATTACACGAATTAAACCTTTACCAACTACTATTACGGTTGGGTATTGCACAGTCATCAGAAGGAATGACAATCTTCCAACCCAAAATACAACCATCATAGCTTTAACCATCATCACTGTATCCCTCTCGCACGAGCGCCTATAATTATCCTCTTACATTTAAAGTGTCGGCCACCTCTTTGGCCTTTCCTGATAGTAATATTTCCTTACAATCAATGTCGTCTTAACCACTTTCACTAATTTTCTACCCTATTTCCGATCACTGCTTGAGTGAAGATGTTTTCCTTAAAATCAGATGGGTAAAAAAAAATATCACCATTTTTCCATAAGTTATTGCCTCAGTCTTTAGAGGTTAATCACTGTCACAACTGACCCTCAATCATAATTAGAACATCTTTTTATCTTAAGTCCTAATTGCCCTGAACAATTTCGACCATTACTGGTTCGATCCATACCTTTTCGTGGTTTAACACGTGCCCCACTTGGCATCATTATAATTATGTCATATTTCCTTTATCCATATTTCTATTCTTGAGAATTTTGAATATTACCTTTTTCCTTGTAAAACCTCTAAGGTTATCCTTAAATCCTTCATCAGGTACACCCTAGGCACAGGGCATATCAAGATACCATTTATTAATACCAGGATCATAGTCTATATACTTCTGGAAAAAAAATTCTCCATTGATCCTTAAAGGTTGTTGTTACCTTAACCCTTTCCCAATCATACTGTCAAAACTCATTCTGTCCCTATTAGGGGTGACATGCCAACCTTTATGCATTCCCCTAGGATTCATTTTAAGTTACCAATGTTCTATCCTTAATTCCACCTTTAAAAGGTACCTGCATCCTTCCATGGATAAATCAAGTCATATATCCCTGATAAGGGTGTCTTATTCAATCATTCCCACCTCGATAGTATATGTCTAATTTCACAATAACATCTGTATTCAAAATGGGGTCAATCAATATGGCCTCCATAAGATAACAATGGTTATCCGCTTTTCTTGCCTAATTTGGTAATGATAACAAGGATGTTCTGGAAGATATTGGTCGTGTTCAACGTGAACCTCTTCTTAATAATTCCTTATTTACTTTTGTTGTTTATCTCAACAGTCACCTCAATGTTGGGATATCTTTCATATCTGGCGTCTCCCTTTCTGGGTATCATGCCACCGGTCTTACACTTCACCTTCTTGAAGGTCACTTCCTTCATCCAATTTTCTTAATTTCTTACTTTCTTGTCTCCTCAGTCTATCCGTGTCTCATTGTTTATCCTTCGAACTATCTCAATGTTTCCTCGAATCCTCCCAACTTAAAGGGGATAAAATATATGCATCTCTTATGCCTTCAACCATCAACTTTAACTCATGGTGAATCACCCTCATACCAATGATTACATACTTTCCTATTTCTATTGCTACGAGTCTTTAAGGTTTCCTCATACCCAACTCCCTTATCATTTCTCAAACTCTATTGCCTTTATATTCCTTTCCACTTCAGTTTCTTTTTATTTTCCTTTCTCTTATCATTATTTCACGAACCAATCACAACATAAGCATTGATTTCAAACATCCCGTCATTCCGGATTCGTGTCCTCAAAATGAATCTTGATAACTTTTACAACTTAGATTCCTAATTCATCATACTCGTCTGCCTTTGTTCTGGCTCTAAAGCTTTTACGCTATCTCCATAACCTTGGGAATTACTTTCTCGAAACAATTGATTGAACTTTAATCAGTTTATTATAATCTCTTGCTTCGTGCCTTCCTTGGCCTTTCACCAGCGGGTGGTCTCTCTCTTAGGAGGGTAAGTGATAAAAACAGTCTTTTGTGATTCGTCAATCATTTAGAATCTCAAATGATTCCTATATTTCCTTTAGCCATGCTCTTGCCTCGACTGGGTCAGCTTGTTCCTTGGAACTCTGAGAGCTTAGCGACTTAAAGGTCATGAAAGAATTTCCTACCGCATTGTTTCCTCAAGGTGGTGGTTGGGGATAATAGTCTAAGTTCTTTTTAGACAGGTCCATGAATTGCCGTATAGGAGTACCGTCTCGGTCTCCTTTCCTTACTCGACTTTCTGTTTCCTTGGTATGAAATGTTTCATCCTTCTCCCATACTCGGGGTTATCTTATACGTTAAAATCCTCATTTTCCACTTCATTATGTTATGGGTTCCTTCTATCTTGATGGCGTCCTCCCTGACTATCACATTCAGGGTTTGCCCTTAATCTTATTCCTTGAACTATGACTTTCATCTAAGATCTCATCTTTAAGCTCTTGAACATTTGGAACCCAAATTCTATAGGGATACCTCATTATTCCCTTATCATCTTTCTCGGTATTAATCTCATATCTATTTGTTGGCTCTCTGTCTTCATTCATCACTTTTTCTGGCACAATATGTTCTTTTCCGATAATTCAGTCTGTATTGCAATCTCAAACAGCTTTTCGGTACCGGCTCCGGTTACCTTCACTTCTATTTCCATTTTCTCAAAATCTCTTATAAACTCTCTCAAAGACATTATCATCTTGAGTCTCTCCTTTTTTACTAAGGGCATCAGCCACCACATTGGCTTTCCCCCGAATGATAAAGAATCTCATAGTCGTAATCCTTGATTAGCTCTAACCACCTTCTCTGGCGCATGTTGAGCTCTTTCTACGCGAAAATGCACTAGAGCACTTATGGCTTGTGTAAATCTCGCACTTCTCTCGATACAAGTAGTGCTTCCAATCTTTAGGGCAAAACTATTGCCACGAGCCTAAGCTCATGGATGGGGATATCGAATTTTATATTCCCTTAATTGTCTTGACATGTACGCGATTACCTTACCGTGCTGCATAAGCACGCACCCTAAGCCCTTGTGCGAAGCGTCACTACACTTTACAGAATCTCCTTTTCCATCCGGCAACGCCAGCATAGGGGCCGTCACCAACCTTTGCTTCAGTTCTTGAAAGCTGTTCTCGCATTTCTCTGTCCATTCGAACTTCTCAATCTTACGAGTAAGCCGCGTTAAAGGGGGCTACTATCTTTACAAACTTGAACGAACCTCCGGTAGTGACCGACCAATCCTACCTCTGGTAGTTTCCCTAACCATGGTCATCAATTCCTGAGTGGTCCTTTATTCATTCTTGTCAGGATCCTCCACGGGATCCTCCTCAACAACTATCCCTTCTAGGACAACATCCTCAACCGCTACATCCTCAATATCAACATCATCCGGTCCTGCATTAGGACACTCTATCGGATCCACAATCCGATCTCCAATTAGTAATAAAACATCATCGCGCTGTTGCTCCTCAACCTCAGGGTTCGGAGTCCCGCTACCATGTACGATAACGAACTGCGCTACTATCACGATATTTATAAGGGTTCCCATAAGGGTTTTAACTGTCAGTACTACGTTAGGTAGTCCGACTATGAACTTGGCAAGAGTTCTTATTATCTTAGTGAACTTATTATCTTAACGTCACATCATCTCTGAGGTTTATAACGCTTAGCTCTGATACCACTTCTATAACACCCCCAAATCCGGGGTCGGGGATCCGGGTTGTCACGAGTTCCATTTCCCTTAATAACACCCACTCTTAATAAATAATCAACTACTCTGTACTGTGACCCCACAATAAACACACACACCACAAGTTATAGTCTCAGAGATGAATATCCAAAAATAATCACAAGTCGTTTTATTCCACAATTATATGCCAATACACCTTAAACAGGTTTCTGAATAAATTTACATTTCTTTGCCATTATTACAATTCATAAATATACATAATCTGATACATCAAAAATTGAAAGCCTAGCCTATTGGTAGTTCCTACCTCAGCTACAGCGACATCAACGCCTATAGAAAGCTGCGGAACGTTTCCTATCCGCTCGCGAATTGGGAGCTTGGTCCTGTTCATCTTGTCTATCTGATGTTGTGTGATGAAAGAAGAAAGCAAGGGTGAGCAGCAAGCCCACCAAAATAATATGTATAATGATTAACAATATATGAGCCTTCTCATAGTACTCATGAAGGTCTTGGTCAAAAGAAATGAACCAAGATGATATCTTAATGTGATGAAGTCGCAAAATATTCAGTATATATATACATATATACTTTTCAAAATATTGGAAGTCCTCTTCCATGCATAATACACACAGAGTTCCAGTGTATAACTGTATAAAAATATCGTTGCAAGGTGATCTCATATATCTAACCTTGTCTCAACATTTTTCTGAAAATCTTTGTCATGCATAAGATAATCATTTACTAGATATAAGTTTAAAAGATGAAGTTACAAGATACTCCAATATACTTATATCTTTTCCAAATACTACTTGAACTACCACCATTCAAGTTATAATTAGTTTCCAAAGTTCATCACATAGATGAGACTACAAGACCAGATTTGAATAGATTAAATCTTTAAAATATCATCAAAATAAAATGAAGTTACGAGATACTTCATTTGATGCAAACATCATTTTAAAAACTTGACCTTGCCAACACTCAACAATCGCCCAACCGTAGCCTTTCTATCGAAGTGCTATGGGTAGTTTTGCAGAAATATCCAATTGGATGATGAACTCATTACGGGAGTTTGCCGCGCCAGGAAGACCACTTACGATGATCAGTCGTAGTAGTGCAACCCCACCATTTTCTACATGTAGAGGAGAACCTGTCGGATTTACTTGTCAACCGAACACTGAACTCCTAAGGAATGGACCGCCTTAGCGGAACTTCCAGGCCATTTGGGCCAATATAATAAGGCTGGGCCGGCGCCACTCGACCACTTACGCCACTCCTAGTTCAGATGAAATCCATGACTCTGAAACGTAAAGCTCGTTCCCCCTTTCCCCAAGTAGAAACTTGTTGATACGGCTCCACCAAGAAGTCGTATCTAGTTGGAAAGGAGAACTCACCGATATTTCCCAGGCGATGCCTGTTAATGGATTAACTTGTTCCAAGAATTTTACTACCCGAGTGTTGGGTAAGTAATCAATTCATTTATCAAAGCAGCAACCTTGTTGCGAATATAAAACACACCACAGAGCCGGATCCCTCAGGTTTTGAGCGAGTATTTAAATCCCCTTAAAAAGGAAGATCTTAAATATAAAAATGAGTTTTGGGATCCGCTCTAACTTTTAAAAATCATTTTGAAGACTCGAAAACACTTTATAGAGTGTTTGGAGTAAAGCTGATTTAATGAAGTAAATCAGTCCCCAGAATATTTAGAAAATGACTGAATATTATTATTTAAATAATATTCCCATAAAGAATAATCTTTATAAAAATAATTGAAGTGGAAGTATTAAAACTTATACTTGAAATGGATATCAAATAACCAAAGATATACTTATATGAAAGTACTATCTTTATTTGAATAATCGAAAATAAGTTTGATTATTGACACCTTATTCTTTAATAAAATAAAGAATATATCTCAGCAAATAATCGGAGTCATAGATCCTCAAATGAATATTCAAATAATATTCATTAAATAATATAAACTGAGTCATAAGCCCTCGAATGAATATTCAAATAATATTCAGATAATAAAATAAAAGGAGTCATAAGTCCTCGAATGAATATTCAAAATAATATTCATTTAATATAAAGGAGTCATACTCCTTCGAATAATATTCGAAATAATATTCAATAATAAAATAAAGCTAAAGTTATCGAATAAACCTTATTCGATTAATAGTTTTGAAAACTATGACCATATATATATATATATAAGTATATATATATATATATATATATTTATATCCATATATACAAAACCTACTCGGGATCCTCGACTCCCGGTTTTAGAAAATATTTTCACCTTTGGGTCCCTATACTAAGGGTATATGCAAATTACCGCTATCCTCTAGCATAGGTATTATCAACTGAATCAATTGAATCAACAGATATATATCAAGATTACGAAACAGACATGCATATATACCATATCAGCATGCTCCAATATATCGCAAAATTTGCTAATAACAATCATGCACTTATCACAAGATAATGCATATACATATATTTACATCACAACAACAGTATAACGGGTAGAAAACTAGCCTGAGCGACTGGGGGTTACGAATGGCTCGGGACGAGTCTGGTAACCTATAAACAACAAGTAAGTTGGAATTAAGCCAAAGTCACTTGTAAATCTATACATTAACCAACTTAGACTCTAACGCTCGCTTTGCGCTTACTGATTCTCTTAAGTCACTCGAGTACCCTCGGCTCCACCATTTTTAATAATTTAACCATTACGAGTTTTAAGGCGATTCCTTCGCGAGTGTCTTACCAACTGCCTAACACTCTTACCATAATTGCTTCATACATTAATTAACCCTTTTTGGTCTTTAATCATATGCTTCAAAGTAAGGCGAGGGGAAAAGTTTCGTTCGCGAAATGCCGTTACTTGAAACGGTCGTTTCTCCTAAACCGTACATCGGAATCGAACGAACTACATATCAAAACGAAGCTCGTAACACGAGCTATCTAGACATGGCAATGGTCATAATCTAGCAGGGGGTTCTCGGGTCCTAATGTTATGAACAAAAGCAATCTAAAGTAAATCGGACATTACGACGGCTATGTTTACGCGATTACCAATGTTTAAACTACTCCAATTAACCACCAACCAACTCATAACCATCAATACAACAAAACTTTACCTAAACCATACCACATCAGTCCATAATCTCCAAGGTTTTCAACTCAAACAACCACAATCAAGACCTATGAACTATAATCAAGCTTCAATTACCAAAACACTTCCAAATCAAACCAAACTACTAATAATCACAATCCATGCTTCTCATTTCACAAAACCAACCATTAAGCTTACTAACAAATAAAGTAAAGGCTAGGGTTTGAAGTTTATACCTTCCTTGGGAGGTGTTAAGTTGCTAGGAAGCCTTAGGGAGCCTCCTACAAGCTTGATCTTTCCAAAGAAATCAAGAACACAAAGTTAGGCTTTGAAGTTTCTAAAAGTCCGATTTAAAGAACTGTACAAATGAGGGTCTTACCATGATTATTTGGACGAGACTTGTGAACAAGAGTTGTAGGCCATCTCAATACCTTTCCAATGAGCTATAGAACACAATATTTGAGTGAGAAATGAAGGAGATACAGCAGTTTTAGTGTGCTGGTTCTGTTTTGGCCGAGAGCATGAAGAACAATGCCTTGGTTTCTTTTTGATTTTGATGAAAAATGATTTGCTTGGCTTGGTTGGTTTGATTTTTGTGTTTGTTTTAGTAAATTACCTAGTTGCCCTTGATTTTGTGTGGTTAAAAAGCCACCACATCTCCTTCCTTCCCATGTCATGCTTGTGTCATCCTCATGATGTCATCCTCCCCTCCTTGTCCTCTTCTCATTGGTTGGGTGACATCATCCTCTCTAATCCCTTTGATTAACTTCCTAATTGTTTGCCTAATGACCGCTGATCTGTTATACAGTTCGCTTAACTTTCGTTTTCATTTATCGTTTGAGGGATCATACCCGGGATCTTATTACTTAGGTTCCCTTAACCTTTCTCAATACATTATATTCCTTTTTATGATCCTCTATTATAATCCTTTAATTTAAATCCTTTTATCTTGTTACCTTATACTCAATTCTTTCCGTATCTATTGGATATCCGCGAAAAATCAAAGTGTTCGGATTTGGATTCTGACGATCTTTACATACACTTATATCCCATATAAAGTACTAATAAAATCTCAGAATATCCATATCAGAACCCCTACATAGTGTGGCATGAAAAGTTTTCTCATTCAGCTAAAACACTATTCACAAGGGTTACAAAAAGTTCAAAATGTTGGGAGTTATTACAGTTCTCAATACTGTTACTTTTACGATTATTCACCCAACAAAGTTTTCTATATAAAAAAGTAATCCATATCCAAAATGGCTCATAACATTACTAGAATGTCATATAACATAAATCGCAACTGCATGCTAAGAGAAAGAGATGATGATTATGTTAGTCTTCGGGTTAGTGATCCAAAGGAGTACTTTGTCGGTCTACGTCGTGAATGTGCTTATCGACACGAAGAATCCGACCAGCTGAGAGATGACCTAATTGCTATGGGTGTATGGGTTCCAATTCACAAATCCCTTACAATGTATTCTAAAGCTGGGGAAAGTCTTACTTGGTAACGATTTAGGAGAAAAGTGATTAACGGTGTGGCACGTATAAGGAAGAAAAATAATCGAATGTTGTTGCTTAGGAGTCGTCACTATATGTTTCAACTTGCGTAAGATTCACTTCACGCTATTGGAAGAGAGCTTATAGAAGCAAAGCAACACAACCTATTACAAAATCAGAACTACCTTTCCGACGATTATATGTCCGATGATTCCCTTTGAATTATGTGTTCTCATATTTTGTACCTTACTATATATTTTTATTTATTTATTTATTAATGCAAACATAACTTTAAACAAAAATTGAATTTTGGTAATAGTTGGAGTTAAAAAACACACGGTTACATATTAATACGAGGATAGAACACGTTACATTGTCCATAGACAATGACAACACGATACAAAAATAGAAACTTCTACGATGCAATAATACAAATATTTGTTAACCAGCAAAATAGCAAGCAGGTCATTCATCTGTATCATCGGAGTCATCATCATCTTCATTGTTGTTCCAGGTGTTGGATTCGATGAACGCCTTCAATCTCTGCAATTCCCTCGTTGCCTTCACATTTTCGCGCTGCAACTCACAAATTCTTGCACGGTGGGCTACAGTATTCATGTTAATTTCTTCCTTGAGCATTTCAATAAGACCTATTGTACGGGGTTCAAACGGCTCCTCGATTCAACATTCATAGATGCAAACACCGCCAGGACATTTGTTAAAATGCCTCCCTGCGTCAATACCCTTCCAGTATTGCACTACAATAGCTACTTTCCTACAAAAACAAAGGTCCATATTTGGGAATGAAGTAATAATTACTCTTGACGTGTGTGACTTCATGAGGTTGTAGCTCCCTATTTATAAGTGATTTGGTAAAGTATACATAAATTACAAATTTTGTCGCAAGTGTGAAGCTATTTTCAATGACCGTTCACGGGAAATAACAAGCTACAAATCACTCATAAAATTAATTCAGACACGCAACAGACTATTCACGACCTTTTATGTAATTCAGACACGCAACATAATAGAAATCACTACTAAAATTAACTGCTCAAATATTATCTGCAACAACAAGCAATTTCAAATTACATGTTCAATCTTTGTTCATGTGCTAAAGTGACTATACAATCACAGTGATTTTTTTCAAACTTCAATACACAAACTGAGTAGTCATTTCAATTTAATTGAAGAAGGAAGCAGGTGACCTTAGATGCCAATTTATGATAGCATAAAGCAAATTGTTTCTTTAATTTTGAAATAGTTAATCCAAAATAACATGCCAAAACAAATCTGTGATAAAGTATGGCAAAAGATTTAGGCATAATGCTAACATTGCCTACGTACGTTGCGAATCCAAATGTTTTTGAACTTGCATGTGACTTAGAATATACTATACTGAGAATAGTAACCACTAAAAAATTACTTATAAAAGTAACCACCGAAATCTTATCAACAAAATCAAGCGATATAAAATCTTTATCCGCGTGTTGAAGTGACTATACAATTACAGTGACATTTTTTACTGAATAACCCAAAAATCTAAAAGGCTCAGCAGTGAATCCAAAGGGATTCCGACTTGTATGTGACTTATCATTTACTTTAACTGATAAAAGTAACCACTACGAAATCACTGCTAAAAGTAGCCACTGAAATCTTGTCAACAACAGGGGCAAATTTCAAATTGCTTGTTCAATTTTCATTCACGTGCCAGAGTGACTGTACAATTACAGTAAATTCTTGCAAACTTCAATATACACAGTAAGTAGTCAGTTTAAATTAATATAATCATTACGCATGTGATTTCTGCTTTATTCAGATCACATGTTGAAAATTGAATCAAAGGGATAAGATATCAATCAAAAGTGATGACCACAAAATCTGCTGGGATAAGGTGTAAATCCAAAGGGATAAGGTTGCTTTAATTTCTTCCGTATAAATAGAAATTTCCATTTTTCATTTCTAGCATAAGTTTATAATCTCATGCATATTTATCTTATCCATTGATGTGATGGAGAGGCAAGAAATGTGTTTCTAAGGGGCGGAACCTGAGATATCTAATATGTGGACCGGTGAATATGCCGGTAGGCGTTGGGAGCGGTATTCTAGACGGAAGTGTGCTTACTTTGTTTGGCTCGATGAGCCTCTGACAGGCCGTGCTCTGGAAGTTTGTGGCGCCCCAAAATCCGGGGTCAGGAATCTCGGAGGCCACGCCATCAAAATCACTATAAACCACATACTTCACATCACATTATATAAATACTCACACTTTACGACCCCACACTTATCACACACACACGCTTATAGGTTACAGTCTTGGAAACGAACCATTCATTACTATAGTAAATCAACCACAAAGTGCTAATTATTACAACCCAAAAGTAATTAAGTCTTATCGGGGAATAACCTTTAAGTAAGGCTAGTCCGTCGGCCAAATATACGTTTCTTATTTATTACCTTACATAAGCCATACTTATTGATAGGGATAAATAAATCTTGATTGTATAATTAAAGTACATTAATTGTACAAGGTATGGGCTGCTAGGCCCAATAATAAGATGTATAACATTCAGACCAGAAAGGTTAACATATCGATCAGGCCTGATGGACCAGATCAGGCCTGATGAAACAAAGAAGGCCCAAAAACCCTGATTATTTATTAATTTCGTAATTAATAAATAAGGGAGAAAAACAGTTATTAAGATAAGTCCTAGTGAGGATATAAATCCTTGTAGATTGGCCTCCAAGGAACCTCATGGGATAAGGAATCAGCTTCCTACTCCCTAGGACTCCTAAGTCTATCCTAATTCAGAGACTTGACCACCAAGTCTCCTATACCAAGTCTAATCCAAGGACTCCCAACATCTATATAAGGGGTCTCACCCCACAGATCAGAACTACGTTTTTTGACTTGATCCTTGGCAATCAGCAAGGTACGTAGGCATCTTGTAAGGCAGATTGAGTCACGAAACACAAGAGCAGTCAAATCTAGTCTCGAAGCTCATGTTCCTTATTATTAGATACATCAAATATATATATTAGTTTTAATCCATAACATTTAGCGCCGTCTGTGGGAAGACACAATAACAACCATGACGAGAACACGGAGAACAATTAGAGCTCTAGAGGAAGGAACACCATCAGAGATAACCCAGGTGATTTCGTCAACCGTGGAGGTTCCTCCCCATTCAACTTATGCATCTACTCAGGGGGAAGCCCAGACAGGGGCAACTCAACCTCAGCTACAAGGGACAACTCCCCCGACTATTCAAGGGTACGAATCCTCAAGTTCAACAAGTACATATACCTGTGAATTCTCGACCCGTCGGGTATGAATATTCAACCCTTCTTGGGGGTTGAATCAGGGTTTTGTTCGGTTCTAGGATATTTTTCCTTAGCGATATACTCCAGATCAGTTTTTCGTTTCTTGCCTCCAGTGGGCTCATTACTTACTACGGTCTTCCTCATGCTTTCTTCAACCTTGATATACTTCCCTGCCCTCTCTTGGAGTTGCAACATGTTTTCAGGGGGACGTTTGGCCAAGGACATCTTGAAAAACTCATCCCTAGTTCCTTGTTGCAGTGCTATCATGGCTACCTTATCATCAAGGTTTGGGACTTTTAAAGCCTCCTTTGTAAAACGATTCAGGTAATCTCTCAAGGATTCCTTAGCTCCCTGCACAAGACTCATAAGAGATGCTGAACTTTTCTCATGGACTCTTCCACTGATGAATTGCTTAATAAAAGCCTGACTTAATTCTCTGAACGATCCAATAGAATTTGGGGGCAGGCGACTGTACCATCTTTGAGCCATACCCGACAGGGTTTGAGCGAAGCCCCGACACTTTATAGCATCATTCACGGGTTGCAGCAGCAGTGCATTAGAGAATGTCCTAACATGATTAGCGGGGTCTCCCGTGCCATCATAGGCTTTGATAGTGGGCATCTTGAATTTCCAGGATGCCTCCTTCTCGGGGCCACTTCATCATCCGAAGATTCGGAGTCTCTCTCAGTGTAAGGACCAGAAAATTCCCGATCCTCAGGGATAGGACCCAAACCTCGTATATAGGGGGGCGACTGCCCTCGTGCTTCACTTCGCCCAGCATATCCACTTCCTTCAACCTCAGGGTGAAGGGGCAACTCCCCGGACTATTCAAGGTACGAATCCTCAAGTTCAACAAGTACATATACCTGTGAATTCTCGACCCGTAGGGTATGAATATTCAACTATTGTTACTACTAACCCCCCTTATAGGATGGCGCTAGAAGGAGGGGACAGAAACAATAATGGAAGGAAGAACTTTGAAGATCGTAGGAGGGACCAAGACGATCAGGGGCGGAATCCCCAACCTAGAGGGCCGGTTATAAATGCAATTTTTGGAGGACCACGACATCCTCGAGGACCTGTGATAAACACGATCTTTGGAGGTCCAACTGCTGCTGGATTGTCCAAAAATTCCAGAAAGGCATACACCAGGGAGGTTATGCATATTGTTGGAGAAGCCCCGAAGAGGGCCAGGACAGAAGTAACATTGGCTTTTGATGATTCCGACCTAGAGGGTGTGAAGTTTCCCCATGACGACCCGCTGGTCATAACACCGATAATAGGAAATAGCCCGGTTAAGAGGGTCCTTGTGGATAATGGTGCTTCTGTGGATATCTTGCTCCACGACACCTTTCTAAGGATGGGGTATAACGATTCCCAGTTGACACCAACCGACATGTCGATATATGGATTTGCTGGAGTAGAATGTCCTGTGGAAGGGATAATCAAATTGCCGACCACCATAGGTACGGAGCCAAGGCAAGCAACGCAGATGCTGGATTTCGTGGTGGTAAAGGCTAGTTCAACTTATAATGCTGTCATGGGGAGAACAGGGATACATGCCTTCAAGGCAGTCCCCTCTTCCTACCATTCAGTCATGAAGTTTCCCACCCGAAACGGGATTGGAGAAGAGAGAGGAGATCAAAAAATGGCTAGAAGCTGTTATGTGGCCTCTTTGAGGGCAGATGGAGTCGGGGGGCAGGTTCTTCCGATTGAAGATATGGATGTTCGAGAAAATGACGAGAATAGAGGAAGGCCAGCAGAAGAATTGGTTTCGGTTCCTTTAGACCCCGAGAATCCTGAAAGGATGACTTTCATTGGAGCCACATTGGAAGAGCCCCTTAGAGGGAAGTTGGTAAATTTTTTGCAAAAAAATAGTGATATGTTTGCTTGGTCAGCAGCTGATATGCCAGGCATAGACTCGGGGCTGATTACTCATAAGTTGAACGTGGATCCAAGGTGGAAGACAGTGAAACAAAAGAAAAGAAATTTTGCCCCGGAAAGACAAGAGGCTATAAAACAGGAAGTAAAAAAGCTCTTAGAGGATGGTTTCATTGAGGAGATTCAATTTTCGGAGTGGTTAGCAAACCCTGTAATGGTGAAGAAGGCTAATGGAAAGTGGAGGATGTGTATAGACTTCACTGATCTAAATGATGCATGCCCCAAAGACTGTTTTCCGTTGCCGAGGATTGATACTTTGATTGATGCCACTGCTGTACATGAGATGCTGAGTTTCATGGATGGATTTAGCGGATACAACCAGATCAAAATGCATAAGGATGACATTCCAAAGGTATCATTCATCACTGACTTTGGTGTTTATTGTTATCTTGTTATGGCGTTTGGTCTCAAGAATGCAGGAGCCACCTATCAAAGGTTGGTAAACAAATTTTTTAAGGATCTTATCGGTAAGACTATGGAAGTCTATGTTGATGACATGTTAGTCAAGAGTCTAGTAAAGACTGATCACATAACCCATTTGAGAAAAGCTTTTGAGGTCCTGAGGTACCACAAGATGATGTTGAATCCTACGAAGTGTGCTTTCGGAGTAGGATCTGGAAAATTCTTGGGATTGATGGTCTCAAAAAGGGGAATTGAGGCTAACCCCGATAAAATAAAGGCGATCCTGGACATGGAACCACCAAAAACTATCAAGGATGTTCAGAAGCTCACAGGAAGGGTTGCTGCGCTAGGACGATTCATCTCCAAGTCAGGAGATAAGTGCTTGTCATTCTTCAAGTCACTAAAGAACATCAAAGACTTTGTATGGAGTGAGGAAAATCAGAAGGCATTTGAAGAGTTAAAGAAGTATATGGGCCAGGCCCCGTTGTTGGCCAAGCCAGTTCTGAGTGAAGTTTTATTCTTGTACTTGGCTGTTTCAGAGAGCGCCTTGAGCGCGGTGTTGGTTAAGGAGGAACTGAAAGTCCAGAAACCTGTATACTATGTCAGCAAAATTTTGCATGGTGCTGAATTAAATTATTCAACTATTGAGAAGTTTGCTCTAGCCTTGGTAATGGCTTCGAGAAAACTGCGTCCATACTTTCAGGCTCATCAGATTGAAGTGCTGACAAATCAGCCACTGAGAAATATCATTCACAGTCCCAAGGCAAGTGGGAGATTGATTAAGTGGGCAATAGAGCTGGGAGAGTTCGATCTCAAGTATAAGCCACGTACGACAATAAAAGCCCAGGCACTAGCTGACTTCGTGGTGGAATGTACTATACCCAACCAAGAAGTCGGGGGGCAGGAAGATGCCATACCTCAAGACAAGGGAGTCGATAATGGGGGCAAAGAGAAGGATGAGAAAGAATATTGGGTTCTCTATTTTGATGGAGCATCAAAAACAAACTCCAGTGGAGCAGGGTTGGTTTTGCAAAGCCCTGATGGGTTCTTGATTGAGTATGCTATGAAGCTAGACTTTCCAACCACAAATAATGAGGCAGAATATGAAGCCCTGATAGCTGGCCTTGGTCTAGCTGGGACACTTAGAGTCAAAAACTTAAAGGTTCGTGGAGACTCAAAGCTGATCATATCCCAGGTAAAGGGAGAATTTGAGGCAAGGGATGATACGATGGCTAAGTATGTACGCCTAGTAAGGGCTGTGATGACCCAATTTAATGAATGTCATGTTGAACACATTCCAAGGGAAGAAAATGTTAAGGCAGATGCGTTATCAAAGTTTGCTTCGTCTGAGATTGAAGAAATTTCAGGAAGTGTGTACTTCCGTGTTTTGAAGACACGAAGCATAGATGTTAAGCTAGTGGCTCCCATAGGCTTGGGGACATCATGGATTGATCCCATCAAGACTCACATTCAGACCGGTTGGTTGTCAAGCGATGCAACTGAAGCACGGAAGTTAACTATTCGAGCACTAAGGTACTCTTTGATAGATGGGATTCTGTATAAAAGATCTTTCGTGGTTCCTTACTTGAGGTGTCTCAGGCCCGATGAGGCACGCTTGGCTCTTGAAGAAGTGCATGAAGGTATTTGTGGACAACACTTGGGGGGCAGGGCCTTGGCTCATAAGATAACTCATTTAGGCTTCTATTGGCCAGAAATGATGGCTGATGCCAAAGAATATGTGAAGAAGTCTGATCGCTGTCAGAAGCATGCACCAGTTGTTAGACAACCCCCCGAGATGCTGACCTCTATCAACTCGCCTATTCCCTTTGCTATGTGGGGGATGGACATTCTAGGGCCTTTCCCTATGGCCACGGCACAAAGGAAGTTTCTAATTGTAGCCATTGATTATTTCACCAAGTGGATTGAAGCCAAACCCTTGGCCAAAATCACAACTAAGCAGGTTGCACAATTCCTGTGGGAAAACATTATGTGCCGATATGGAATTCCCCGTATCCTCGTCACTGACAATGGAACACAATTCAACAACGAGGAATTCAAGAAGTATTGTGAAGAAAATGAAATTGAGTTACGGTTCACCTCTGTGGCTCACCCACAAGCTAATGGGCAAGCAGAAGTAGCAAATCGAATAATCCTGGATGGATTAAAGAAAAGGATTGAGAAGTCAATAAATAATTGGGTGGATGAGATACTTCCCATATTATGGGCCTATAGGACTACTTGTAGACTCACGACAGGAGCAACTCCCTTCATGTTGGCATATGGGGCAGAAGCAGTAGTTCCAGTAGAGATATCACATTCCTCTCCAAGGATTCAGGCTTTCAATGCAGAAGAAAATGAGGAAGGGCAGAGGTTAGCCCTGGATCTGATCGATGAAGTGCGAGATACGGCACATGCAAAGATAGTAGAATATCAGAAAAAGGCTTCATTCTACAACAACCTAAGGGTTAAAGAAAGGTTTTTTAAACAAGGTGATCTAGTCTTGAGGAAGATAGAAGCATCTGGTGTAGGACAAAAAGGGAAGCTTGCCCCGAATTGGGAAGGGCCGTACAGAGTCAAGTGTGTTCAAGGTAGAGGAACCTACAAGCTAGAGACTATGGATGGTTTTGAAGTCCCGAGAACTTGGCATGCACAAAACCTGAAGGTTTACTATGTGTAGGGCAGCCGGATACGATTCTCACTCGTCAGGATGGCGAGTAGGTTGAAAAGCACCTTGAAGCTTTGCTTGCTTAGGATTTATATGTTTTAGTTTTATTACTTGTGTAAGGGACGAATCCCAGACAATTTTATGAAATTTATGAGTTCTTCAAAGTATGTTTGTGGCTTAACAAATAAAAACAAAATGTATGGATGCAAGCATGAAAGGTGATAAATAAAATAGATCTGATAGATATTACAAAAGTTCGATAAATGAAGTCTCGAAAATAGGATAAAACAAGCCACGCAGGGCTGAAAAAGCTCTAAGGAGCTGAAGTACCCTCGGCATCCATATCATCGTCCTCTTCGCTCTCGCTGGATGTCTCTGTCGTCTCGGAGGAGGAGGAAGAGCTATCGTCATCAGCAGGTCTGGAAGAAGACTCGGGAGGAGGAAGGAGTGGATCCTGAGGAACATGACCCGAGACAACTACTTGGGTACGAAACCTCTGCAGTAAAGCCTCGTCATCAGGGCAGACATAGTCCGCCGGGTTAATATCAGGACAAGCCTCGTTCACGGTCCCAAGGGCCGTGTCCCAACCAGTCCTAAAAACCCGGGAAAGACTGAATCATCCCTAATCCTCATGGATTGGGCAAACTCCTCCGAGTCCAGATAGTTGTATATAGCTTTATCCTTCTCCGCCCGAAGTACCACCAGCTCGGTGTTAGACTCTCCGAGTTCTTCCTCCTTGCGCTTGAGCTTCTTCTCCAGGGTAGCATACTTCTTCTGTTGCCTCCTGAGGGCATTATCGGCCTTATCAAAAGCCCGCTTCCATGACTCGGCTTGCCTCACAGCGCCTTGAAAGTAGGCATTAGACTGAAACAAAGCAATTAACAAAGTATAAGGCAAGAAAATACTACAAGAATGAAAGATAAGTTCAAAAAAGAGAAGGCATACCGAAGCCAGAGACTGAGCTCCCATGAGCTTAATCCTCTCAAGATCAGGGGTGGCCACCACATCAGTAAAGTCCTTGGGAGTCACGCTATGGTAGGACCAATCCCATGCATGCTTCGTGGATCCAACCACGGTGTCCCCTCGGCGAAATCCCCAGAGAGGCTGGAAGGCGCCTGTAGCAGCAGCAGCAGGAACAGCAGCAGTGATGGGAGCGTTGTGGCCCTCAGCTACTTCAGCTGAAGCCTCCCCCATAGGCTCCTTGTGTTTTCTCAAGAAACTAGGCTCCGTGGCCTTCCCTCGGGTATCTAGGTCTGCAAGATGGGCTTTTTTCATCCTAGCAGTCTCTTCAATGAGAGGTACGTTGTCCTCATTGATCTCCTTAGCAGCTGCAAAACAAATCAAAAGACAAAATAAGTGATGTTAATAATGCATGAAACAAAATAAAGATGATAAGGGAAGAAAAATACCCTGTTGAGAAACAGAGGATAGTCCCATGTGAATGAGGAAGAACTCCTCTAAAAGAGTCCAGCTGGTGGTAGTGCCATCGTCCTGAGTAAGACCATTATAAATAATAGTTTCCTCAGGAGTTAAGTGAATGGATTTGAGGCTACCATCACTGACCTTCCTGAAGGAAGATCGGAAAAGTGTGCCCCAGTCACCATTCTCCCAACGTAACCCAACGAAACTATTTCTCCAATTTTGATTGTCATCAGGTATAGAGGCGTTGTTAAAGATATGTTTACTTTTGGGCATTTGCTTGACATAGACCCAGCCACAAATACTGGAAGAGCTATTGTAACACTGAAAGACCTTCCTAAAAACAGCTACAGAAAGAGGAAAGCCCTCCCTAAGGCAGCAAACCATAAAACATAAAATGTTCCTCCAGGCGTTTGGAGGAAGCTGACACGGGTAGATTTGTAAATCAGCTAAAAGATGAGGAATAAAAGGATGGAAAGGAAACCTAAGCCCAGCATTAAGGGCATCTGTGTAAATAAAGAGAGTGTCGGGTCTCCAATGGCAAGTACGGTCACCACCAGAGACTAGAACTAATCTAAGAGGAGGAAGGACGTTATAACGTGCATTTAGTTTATCAAAATCAATATTGCGCCAAGTATTGAAATGATTAAAAGAATCAAAATGTGCAGTGGAGGGATATTCATCCCCCCTAGTGTTAATCATATCGATTAAAGACATATACGAAGAACGGATCTCGATATCCTTACCTCATTTCGAAGCCTAGGCTATCTTTGCCGCCCGCTCGGAACTCTTGTCAGCCATTAATGAGCTGGAAAAAGCCTAAGCTGGAAAACTAAGGGAAGGGATTTGAGAAAGGAAATGCTAGAAGCTAAGGGAAGAAAGGAAGGGGAGAAAGTTTGAGATGAAATGAAGAGTGAAGAGTGAAGAGTGTGAAGTGAATGCACACTCCCCCACCTATATATAGGAAAAAAAGTGGATAATGGGCCTTAAAAAGCCCATTTGGGCCCAAAAGCTAGAAGGTTCTGGAATTATCCAGGAAGTTCCTGGAAAATTCAAGAAAAAAATTGAGTTTTTGAAGAATCTGGAAGAATAAAAAAAACACAGTTGAATAAATAGGCCTAAGTATGGGCCCAATAAAAACAAAAGCCCGAAAAAGGGCCCAGATATTTGAGATTAAAAGCCCATAAGCCAAAATCCAGTCAGAACAGGCCAAAAGAATAAAGGCCCAGAAAAAGGGCCCAAAAATTGATTAAAAAAAAGAGACCAAGATTAAGGCCTGAATACTTTCCTAAATACAAGCCTAGAAAAAGGCCCATCTAAGTGAAGATGGTCCAAAAACAAAGCCCAGGGAAAAAGTGGATAAAAAGATCAGAAACCTGACCCAATTCGACCAGGAATCATGAGAAAATCCTGATCAAAATGCTTGAGGTCGAATAGGCTTCGACCAGGGATAAAATGATGGCTAATTCGGTCAAGAAACAAATTCATTCGACCAGAATGCCAGAATAAATCCTGGTCGAAATGCTGGAGATCGAAATTGCTTCGATCAGGGCTCAAAATGATGGCTAATTTCGGTCAAGGCAAGGAGTTCTGACCCAAAATCCTGACTAAAAATTCCCTGCTCGAAATAAAAAAAAAGGAAAAAATCCTGGCCGAAATTCGACCAGGATTCCTGATCAAAAGCATCCTGCCCGAAACCCTGTCGACCAGGGCAATCTGAAGGTTAATTCGACCAGGATCCTGGTCGAATGGATTCCTGGTCGAAATCTGTATAAAAAAAAGAGAGAAAAAGAAAAAAGAAAAAGGGGGCAGGAAAAGAAGGAAAAATTCTTGGAAAATTACAGAAATATCAGGAAATTCCTTAACATATTTTCTGAAAAATGCTAATATTTTCAGAAAATTAAGGGAAAAATCTAGAAAATTAAGGATAAATCCCAGAAAATTAGGGAAAATCCAGAAATTAAGGATAAATCCCAGAAAATTAGGGAAAAATCTAGAAAATTAAGGGAAAAATCTAGGAAATTAAGGATAAATCCCAGAAAATTAGGGAAAAATCCAGAAATTAAGGATAAATCCCAGAAAATTAGGGAAAAATCCAGAAAATTAGGGAAAAGTTCTTGGAAATTAAGATAATTCCTGAATTAAAGGAAAAATCGTTGTAAATGTGTAGGTCGCTCCACACTTTACGCAAAAACGAAACCCTGTAAGGGAATGAATAGACTTAACTTCTGCGAAACCTAATCAATGTTTCCATAAGTTGGGGGGCAAATGATAGGGATAAATAAATCCTGATTGTATAATTAAAGTACATTAATTGTACAAGGTATGGGCTGCTAGGCCCAATAATAAGATGTATGACATTCAGACCAGAAAGGTTAACATATCGATCAGGCCTGATGGACCAGATCAGGCCTGATGAAACAAAGAAGGCCCAAAAACCCTGATTATTTATTAATTTCATAATTAATAAATAAGGGAGAAAAACAGTTATTAAGATAAGTCCTAGTGAGGATATAAATCCTTGTAGATTGGCCTCCAAGGAACCTCATGGGATAAGGAATCAGCTTCCTACTCCCTAGGACTCCTAAGTCTATCCTAATTCAGAGACTTGACCACCAAGTCTCCTATACCAAGTCTAATCCAAGGACTCCCAACATCTATATAAGGGGTCTCACCCCACAGATCAGAACTATGTTTTTTGACTTGATCCTTGGCAATCAGCAAGGTACGTAGGCATCTTGTAAGGCAGATTGAGTCACGAAACACAAGAGCAGTCAAATCTAGTCTCGAAGCTCACGTTCCTTATTATTAGATACATCAATTATATATTAGTTTTGATCCATAATACTTATAAATAAGCCGAACTAAAAACAACTAAAAGCCAATCCAGCTTATTCGGACAACCTGTGGTACAACACCAAACAACCTACGGAACAGTTGGTCATTTCCTACCCATTTCCTGGCTCTGAGTCTCATGGTAGGCATCTTGATTCACTGTTGTGTTGTGTTAATTTAAGAAAACAAGTGTGAGCTATAATGCCCAACATAATAATGTACAGTATGAAAATGACTGTATGATAAACTCACGTAAAATATCATATATGAGAATTACGCTTTATTCAAAAATAGTTTTCCTTGGTGATACACACCTTCTTATGAAAACAATTCTTTAGTTGATTTTATTATCCTGCGAATACCTTAATAGTAAACCCAGCACCTATGCTTGGGTTACGGTATTGCATCACAATTTCAATTGGAAGAATAAGACACTCATTGGAGCCACCGCATACGATGATCAGTCGTAATACGATAATAGTAACCTTTTCTACTAGTAGAAGGATGACACCTTCGTATCCCGGTTATCACCTTGGCCGCATTCGGGCTACGTGTCCCATTTTGGGTATACACATACTTCACAAGTTCCTGAGTACACAGAGTACCTTCGCCTACGGTACCTTTGGTAGTCCATCTAGAACACATAGTACCAGAGTCTACCCCTGCCTTCTCCTTTAAAAAAATTCTATCATATCTCGAGAACTTGAACTACATCAAAGTTCCCCCAAGCGTCTTGCTTCTTGATAGAAACAACTTATCTTATTAGGGTATATATATATATACATACTTCCGAAATTATCGGAGGAAGTACTAAGGATGTGAGTTCACCGTTTTCAATATATAATTAAATAAGGGGGAGTTTCTTTAGAAACAATATTCAAATATTTAAATAAGTTGAGATACTATTCTTCGACGATCTGAAATTATTCGAATGATTTTCCGAAAATTAGAAAGTATTTTAAATCAGGTTATATGATTTTGAAATCATAAATAAACCCTTTAATAAATAATAATGAATTAAATGATAATCGATAAATAAATAAACCTCGAAGGAGTTTACTTTTAAAAGAATATTTAAAATAATATTCCTCAACTAATTTATGTTTACGTAATTTAATAACCTTTATGTTTAATCGATTTTGAAATAAATAATCATTGGGATATGCTTCTTCCATAATAAATGAGTAGGTATATGATATTTATTACTTAAACGATAAAATATAGTTGAGGGAATACGATCTTTGGAAACCGTTTTAATAAAAGTTCGAGGTGTTTTAATGTTTCGTAAGTGGACGTTGGGTCCCTTAATACGTAACTACTATGGACTTTTAATCGTCCCGTAATATCACCAGAATGATTCCCAGGTTTTTATTTTGAAATCCCGACCGACTCTCGGTCTTATAATAATACGTCACGCTTATAGCGGAATTAAACATTTCACGATATATACTTATCGTACAACATCGCTACATTATGGGAAAATTCAATTACTACGTATCATGGCACGCATGGTATTTATGCAATTATAATAAAACAATCTTGTCACAACACAATAGTAAATGGAGTTGGGTTCGTAAACTTTCCTGGGTATCTCGAGGTGGAGGATGCTCTAGGTTCCGCTTGGAAATCTGTAATAATAAACACAATTCGTTTCGTTAGGTCCCGTTCTAATTTACGGTGACTCGCACTCATGCGCTACTTATTATGCACCCTCTCAATGTATATTACTCTTATTGTTTCTTTAAGTCCTTATTCTCATTATGGTCGCTTCTTTTTTTCAAAGTATCTTAAGTCCATTTTCATTTTCGTCGTCGGCTCCTCTTATGGATTCTACGGTTTCTAATCGCGCTGTCTCGGCTCCGATGTTTTTATAAAATTGAAAAATCATTATTTTCACTTGAAATTTTTATGACTGTTAGGAAACTCAATTTACTACTCTCTATAAGAATTTCATGATTTATGAACATTTTTAAGTCGATCCTTTATATTTTCAAAGTTCGTAATTCGTAGTAGTTTTTGTCACGTAAATCACTTTTAGTGAAACGACCATAACTTTTGATCTGTAAATCGGAATCAAGCGATTCAAGAGCCTAAACGATCCTTATAACATTGTATATCATAATAAAGGGTTATTTTTGATCCATAAAATGGCCATAACTTTTGATCCGTAAATCGGTATCAAGGAGAGCTCGTAAGCTAGAGGTCCTATTCTCCTCAAAATTTCAAAGGGTCCTATGAATCTGGGGCTCATCTTCCCTTTCTTCCCAAATCTCATCACTCCTTTCCATGGAGATACCTTTAATAGCACTGAATCTCCTACTTCATATTCCCTATCTTTCCTGGTCTGGTCGGCATACTTCTTTTGTTTGTCCTGAACTGCTACCAGTCATTTCCTGATGAGTACCACCATTTCCCTGGTCTGTTGGACTAACCCCGGTCCTAATATCTTGTGTTCTCCAACTTCATCCCAACATAGGGGAGAGAGACATCTCCTTCCGTAAAGATCTTCATACGGAGGCATTCCTATGCTAGCGTGATAGCTGTTGTTGTAAGCAAATTCGATCAGGGGTAAGTGGTCAATCCAATTTCCTTTAAAATCAATGGCACACACTCGTAGCATATCTTTAAGGGTCTGAATAGTCCTTTCACTTTGTCCATTAGTCTGGGGGTGGTAAGCGGTACTTATGTTTAGTCTGGTGCCTACGCATTCCTAGAAGCTTCTCCAAAATCAGGAATTAAACCTTGGGTCTCGATCTGACACTATGGCAACAAGAACGCCGTGTCTCACTACAATTTCCTTTAAGTAAATATCAACCAGCTTATCTACGGTGTACCTTTTATTGATTGGTAGGAAGTGTGCGAACTTGGTCAGTCTATTTATGATAACCCATATGGCGTCGTGATTGGTTTTTGTTCTTGGTAGGCCTGTCACAAAATCCATGGCTATATGCTCCCATTTCCATTCCGAAATTTCCAGGGGTCGTAATAGTCCACTAGGTCGCTGATATTCATCCTTCACTCTCTGGCATGTCAAGCACTTGCTGACCCACTCTGCTACTTCTCTCTTCATGTTAGGCCACCAATAGTATTCCTTAAGGTCACGGTACATCTTCGTACTTCCTGTATGGATTGAATATCTAGAGTTGTGCCCTTCCTGCAGTAGCTCATTCTTTAACTGTTGCATATTGGGAATCTAAATTTGGGACGCATACCTCATGATCCCTTTCTCGTCCTTCTCGCATCGCACCTCCTCACCGGTCAATGTTCCTCTTTCTTCACCCATCTTCTTTTCCTGTCATACTCATATCTTTTCAGTTAGTTCCGGCACTAGCTTAATCTCAAATAATCCTTCTGTACCCTTACCGATCATCCTTACGTCAATTTCCATTTTCTCAAATTCTTTAATTAATTCCTCAGATGTCATTATCATTTTGAGTCTTTCCTTCCTACTAAGGGCGTCAGCCACCACATTGGCTTTACCCGGGTGATACAAAATTTCATAGTCATAGTCCTTAATCAACTCTAACCATCTCCTATGTCTCATGTTCAGTTCTTTCTGAGTAAAAATATATTTGAGGCTCTTATGGTCTGTGTAAATATCGCATTTCTCACCGTACAGGTAGTGTCTCCAAATTTTCAGGGCAAACACTATGGCTGCTAATTCTAGATCATGCGTCGGGTATCTGCTCTCATACTCCTTCAATTGCCTAGAGGCATACGCTATAACTTTGTCATGTTGCATAAGCACACATCCTAATCCTTTAAGCGATGCGTCGTTATATATCACAAACTCTCCCTTTCTATCGGGAAGAGCGAGCACGGGTTCTGATACCAGCCTCCTTTTCAGTTCCTGAAAGCTTTCCTCACATTTCTCTGTCCATACAAACTTTTCTGTCTTCCGGGTTAGTCTAGTCAGTGGACCGGCTATCTTAGCAAAGTCTTGTATGAATTTTCGGTAATATCCTGCTAAACCCATAAAGCTCATAACCTCTGTTGGGGTAGTTGGTCTTTCCTAGTTGGACACCGCCTCAATCTTGGTGGGGTCAACTAAAACTCCTTTGCTACTCACCACATGCCCAAAGAACTGAACTTCCCTTAACCAAAACTCGCATTTCGAGAACTTGGCGTATAATTTCTCATTGCTCAAGATTTGTAATACTATCCTCAAATGTTTTGCATGTTCTTGCTCTGTCTTTGAGTAGATTAGAATATCATCTATAAAAACTACCACACATATATCTAGGTACCTTTTCAACACTCTTTTGATCAAATCCATAAAGGCTGCGGGTGCATTGGTTAGCCCAAACGACATGAGTAAGAACTCATAGTGTCCATACCTAGTGCGAAAAGTAGTCTTCGGTATATCCTCAGGTTTGATTTTCAACTAGTAATACCCTGTCCTCAAATCTATTTTGGAAAAATACACAGCTCCCTTGAGTTGATCGAATAGGTCATCAGTCCTAGGGAGAGGGTACATATTCTTAATAGTCAGCTTATTCAATTCTCGATGGTCTATGCATAATCTCATACTGCCGTCTTTTTTTTATACGAACAGTACTAGCGCTCCCCATGGCGACACTGGGTCTTATCATTCCATTGTCTAATAATTCATGCAGTTGAGAAGCTAATTCCTTCATCTCAACTACGGATAGCCTATAGGGGGCCTTGGACACTGGTGTCGTTCCTGGTGCTAATTTTATAGCGAATTCTATTTCTTTGTCGGGTGGCAACCCTGGTAAGTTCTCTGGAAATACATTCTCGAATTCATTTACTATGGGTATGTCCTGTATGTTAGGAACTTCCTTCTTCGTATCCATCACATAAGCTAAATAGGCCTCGTTACCTTTCTTTAACAACCTTTCATCCTATATCATGGTCAGAAATTTATGGGTCTGTCGTTGACCTCTAAACACTACTTCTTTTCCATTTTGCACTCTTATCTTCACCCTCTTTCGTTCACAATCTATTTGCGCTCCATTACTAGATAACCAATCCATTCCTAAGATTACATCAAATTCTCCTAACGCAAATGGGATTAGGTCAACCTCGAAGTCTTTCCTTTCTAATATTAACTTGCATTTAGGGTGTACTTGATTCACAGGAATTATTTCTTTGTTTTCTATTTCCACTGTAATACCTCACGTAAGGGTATGGCGTTAAGTTTTAACTTTTTATCAAAATATTGAGATATAAATGACTTGGTTGCTCCATAATCAAATAGGACATTTGCATGTTCGGAATTTAACAAAAGGGTGCCTGCTATCACGTCAGTGTTTCGGACAGCATCCTGAACAGTCATGTTGAAGGTCCTAGCAGCTGGGGGTCGGTTGGATGCAGCTCTGCTCATCCCTGAGACTGGGGGCTTCAATGTCGGGCAATCCTTTCTCATGTGTCCTACCTTCCCACATTGGAAACACGTCACATTAGGTCGGGTGCAGTTGTTAGCAAGGAGTCCGATTTGGTCACACCAATAGCATTTCAGAGGGGCTCTCGCCTGGGTGCACACTCCAAGGTGTCTCCTCCTACAAGTTTGACACTCTGGTATTGGGGCACAGGGTTGGCTATGAAACGTTGCCCTAGATTGTCTGCCGCCCTGGCCAACACTCTCACTTGGTGCCTTTCTAAATCCGGGGCCTCTCGAAGGTAGGGACTCCACTCCCCTGACGAACCTGCTTGGAAGGCTCCTGTTCCCGATTCCTATTCCTTGGCTTCCTATCTTCCTCTTCCTATTTTCCTTTTTCTTCGAACTTTATTCACTGCCAGCTTCAACAATCGAGGCTTCTTGCACTAAGGTGGCATAATCTGTCAGATCTAGTACTGCCACTCGGTTCTGAATCCACTGTTTCAGACCAAGCTGAAACCTTCACGCTTTCTTCTCTTCGATATTCACGAACTCAGGCATCAATCGTGATAGCTCAGTAAACTTGGCCTCATACTCTGCCACAGTCATCTTATCATGTTTCAACTCTAGAAACTTAATCTCCATCTGGGTTTCCATAAACCTAGGGAAATACTTGTCTAAGAACAGTCGGGTAAATCTATCCCATGGAATCACAACATCAGTCTCTAGGTTTCGTTTGGACTCCCACCAGTAGTTAGCTTCTCCTTTCAGCATGTAAGAAGCGAAAATTGTGGCGCCCTCCAAACCCGGATCAGAAGTTTGGGGTCCACACACACACCTTATTAATAACCTGCTTATAACAATGATAAAGATAATAATAATATGCAGTGACCCTACTTACCAACTACCACGGACCACAACAGGTTAAAGTATGCACACAAGCCAAACACACACTTATATTACAAACCGTTCAAATCCCAACTATCCAAACTCAGAACTGAGTATTAAACATTATTACAAACTTTTATAAACTTAAATTATTCTAAAAGAATCCTACTAGCTCAACTCGATCAACCTGAACCCCTAGCTCTCGCGCTGGACTGGGGATCCTCGGTACCAACCGGTTCCTTCTTAACTGGAAAAGAACATAAACAACATCGCACAAATGAGCTAACTAGCTCAGCAAGTCACAATGACAAAACTGAGAATAATGATCATCAGGTAAATATGGTTATGAGATCAAGTGAACAATGGATTATGATTTAGAATTGGATATTATATTTTCATTTTAGAAAAAACCAAGGTTAGGCTGCTGATCAGTCACGCACTAACCCCGAGCAAAGCACACAGCACTGCTCTAACTACTGGATCCAAGGCACACAATGGCCTAACTTGACCATTATATGGTCTGACCACGAATCTGGTCCACAATTTTATAAAAATAATCCAATTCTAACATAATAACAGAATAAGCAATAATAAACAATAAACAACATCATTAACAACATTGGACGTTTAATAATGAAAATGGTTTCAATCTGCATAGGGATCAATATGGCAGTTTCAAAGCATGGATGCTAGGTAATGAAAGAATTGGATATCAAGGGAAATAATGATTCAAGGATTTGGCCTTTCAAAGTATAGGATACAATGGTTTGAGTGTGTAAGCAATCTGATTCAGTGTTTGATATTTAGTTTGTATGTATTTATGGAGCAGTATCGTATCTAGGTGCACAACAATCAATGGTTTAGAAAGAATAAGGTTTACGGCTCAAGATCAATAACTGGAACCAGGGTTTAGGGTTCAGTGCTTCAAGGCACTTGCAATATAAAACAGGACTATCAATCACTACAATATCTCGAGAAAGTTCAGAACACTTGCCTGGTACTAGCTTACTACACTGCAATCGCTTTCAATCACCACTGTCTTACTCCTTGACTACCTGTTTCCCTTTCCTACGCCTTACCTCTTCTGCTCACATATCATAAGCATCTATCAATATTCAAATTATATGATTATATTCAACACATACTTCTATCTACCCTTCGTTTCACCCAAATCTGATTAACGGATTGAAAGTTACGCAATAAACAAGTAAACATTGAATACACAGACCGATAGTCAACCAACAAGTCACATATAACACATAACACGTCACACGATCAATGATATATCATTTATAAAGAAGTCTCGGATCATAAACAAGCTTTCGGGTACTTAAAATGATTTTTAAAACATTTTTCAGAATTAAAACGGGTCGTTGGATCAATTTTGGAGAAACAAACAGGGTTCCGTTGGCCAATTCTAGCTTCGAAACAAATTTATAATAATTATCGAGCCTTGAAAACAATTTTAAATAATATTTTAAAGCTGGAAACTATTTTTCGGAATTTTTAAATCATTTTTAAATAATTAAATAATTAATTAAAATCAATTAATAATTAATTAAGTCAATTAATCAATTAATTTCCGAATTAATTGACCAATTAATCAATTAAAAATTAACTGAAATTAATTAACTAATTAATTCAGATTTATTTTTGAATTAAAAATAATTTTGGGAATTAAAATAATAATTTTTAGAATTTTCAGAAATTAAAAACGAATTTTTATAATAAAAATAAATAGGAAATATGATTTTTGAATATTTTTAAAACAGGAATCCTAAATTTGCAAACTCTGGAAACTTCAGGGACCAAACTGCATCGTCCCCAAAAGTCCAGGTACCAAACAGTAATTTTACAGGGGGGTCGCCGGAAAATGCCCTGTCTCGCCGGAGAAGACGATGCAGGGATGCTCAGGCCACCACCACCTCTAGATCACATCTACAAATCACTAGGAACATAACCATGCCATCAAATCGACCTAACAGTCCCTGAGTTGGCCGGAATTTGGCCGAGAAGTTCGCCGGTTTCCGACGAACTCGACGTAAACTTCAAATGACAACTCCCTTCTCTACAGACCTCGTTGATTTGTGAAACTTGTACGAATAGATTGCAAATTTCAAAGAGAACACAACCCACTATACCACAACATATATCTATCCCGAAATAAGAAACCCCCAAATTTCAATTAAGAACATTCATACGGGTTATAAACCCTAATTTCAAAATTCAAAAATTAAACCCACTTTTGAGCATGTTATTGAACTCCAAATCAGACATATGACATATGAAAATTATCAGGAAAACAAGCTCTACAACATGCAATCATCAAATCATACCAACAATCATCCGAACAAAAATTCATATTTTTAATAAAAATTATTCGAAAATAAATAAATTTTCAGAAAATAAACCTTGATTTCTGCAGTGATTTGGAACACAGAATCTGATAGAACACCTCAAGACCTTTGGATTGAGTACTCGAGCTTTGAAAACAGAGATCAATAACACCTTTATTTTGCTGTTTGATTCTTGGAAGATTATATGAATATAAGGTTTTTCTCTGGAAAATTATATAATTAACTGTCTGCAAATGATTTTGATACGAAATCAAATACGGGAAAAGGCTATTTATATTTACAGAAAAATGGTATCCCGTTGGATCATTCCGGATATAAAACGGTACGTTTATTTATAAAAACTGATCCAAACGGTATCGGTTTTCGGGATAATTATCCAAATCAGTACAATTTGTACTGCGGTCTTGGTCTCATCGCCTGGTTACACGTATTACGAGATGATAATTGTGATAGTTTAATAAAAAGCTCTCGTTTATCGAAAATACGAGTTTTATTAATTTACCGAAACGAATATAGTATCAAAAATGTTGCGCCGGGACCCGCGCAGGATCGAAAAAATTGAAACATGGAATATGCTCGGAATATTACAGTTAGGTTAGGAAGGAGTTCTCGGAAGAGTTTCGGGTTCCAAAAACGTAACAACGGATGACGTCGGTTTGTTCCCGTTTTTATAAAATAGATTTTAAATACTCAGAAAAAGATTTTATAAATTTTATATGATTCTTATAAATTTATAAATCAACATAAAAATAATTAGGAAGATATGACAATTATCTATATTTTATTTTGGACATATAAAAATTAAAATACTCAATTAATATTATTTTTAAATATCCAAACACAGATAACACTTAACAATTAATTCACAGAATAGATACTGAACATATATAATAATTATTTATTAGAAAAAATAATTACACGATGTATCCCGGATATTACATCCTTCCCCCCTTAAAAGGATTTTGTCCTCAGAATCTCCTAAGAAAACAAATGAGGGTACTTTTCTTTCATATCGCTTTCTAACTCCCAGGTTGACTCTTCAACCTTTGGGTTTCTCCATAATATTCTTACTAGCTTTACCACTTTATTTCTCAATACTTTCTCTCTTTCCTCTAAAATCTCTATCGGACTCTCTACATATGACAAATCTGCCTGAAGCTCTATTGGCTCATATTCTATTACATGCCTGGAGTCTGGATTATACTTCTTAAGCATAGATACGTGAAAAACATTGTGAATATGCTCCATGTGCGGAGGTAACGCCAACTCGTAAGCTACTTTTCCAACGAGCTTTAGAATCTCAAAAGGTCCGACATATCTTGGGCTCAGCTTTCCTTTCTTTCCAAACCTCGTTAGTCCTTTCCACGGTGATACTTTCAGTAATACCCAGCTTCCTTCTTCAAATTCCATGTCTTTCCTTGACTAGTCTGCGTATTTTCTTTGACGGTCTTGTGCTGCTATCAATCTTTTCTGGATTACTTCAACAACTTCCTTTGTCTGCTGTACCAATTCAGGTCCAAGTATTTTACGTTCTCCTACCTCGTCCCAATATACTGTAGATCTACATTTGCATCCATAAAGGGCTTCATAGGGTGGCATCCCAATACTGGCGTGATAACTGTTGTTATAAGCAAACTCTACCAGAGGCAAATGCTCATCCCAACTTCCTTTGAAATCAATAGCACAAACACGTAACATATCCTCAATTGTCTGGATTGTTCTTTTACTTTGGCCGTCCGTCTGGGGGTGGTAAGCCGTACTCATATTCAATCTTGTTCCCGAACATTCTTGAAAACTCTTCCAAAATCTTGAATTAAATCTTGGATCTCGATCAGACACAATAGACACTGGAACTCCATGACGAACTACGATTTCCTTTAGGTACATATGGACTAACTTATCGAGCGAGAATCTTTCATTTATAGGTAGAAAATGAGCTGACTTGGTAAGTCTGTCCACTATAACCCAAATGGCATCATAATTAGCCCTTGTCCTTGGTAATCCAACTATGAAATCCATGGCAATATGTTCCCACTTCCACTCTGGAATCTCCAATGGCTGTAGCAATCCACTTGGTCTCTGATGCTCTGCTTTAACTCTCTGACATGTATAACATCTGCTAACCCATTCCGCAATTTCCCTCTTCATATCTGGCCACCAATAATTCTTCTTTAAATCTCGGTACATTTTGGTACTCCCGGGATGGATTGAATACCTCGAATTATATGCTTCCTGTAAAATTTCATTCTTCAGCTCCGTCACCGGTGGAATCCAAATTCTTGAAGAAAACCTAAGAATACCTTGATCGTCCTTTTGTGTGCACAATTCTTTACCTACCAAACGATTTATATCTTGATCCATTACATTTTCCTGACACTTCTTTATTTTCTCTAACAAATCCGGCTGGAAAGTCATACTGTACATTTTTTCTTCATCAGGCTTACAAACTCTAATCTCCAATTCCAGTTTCTGAAATTCTTTATATATCTCTTCAGGTACCGATAACACATTTAACTTTTCCTTCCGACTCAACGCGTATGCTACAACGTTCGCTTTACCGGGATGATAATTAATCGAGAAGTCGTAATCCTTGATCAATTCTAACCATCTCCTTTGCCTCATATTAAGCTCCTTCTGAGTGAATATGTACTTTAAGCTTTTGTGATCCGTGAAAATCTCGCACTTTTCTCCATACAGATAATGTCCAAATTTTCAAAGCAAAAACTATGGCTGCTAGCTCCAAATCATGAGTAGGATATTTCTGTTCGTGTGGTTTCAATTGCCTTTACGCATACGCAATCACCTTATCGTGCTGCATTAGAACACATCCTAGTCCTTTATGAGAAGCATCGCTATAAATTACGAAATTCCCTTGATCGTCTGGAAGTGACAAAACAGGTGTTGTGATTAATCGTTGCTTCAATTTCTGAAAACTTTCTTCGCACTTGTCATTTCATATAAACTTTTCATTCTTCCGCGTAAGCTTTGTCAATGGTATTGCAATCCTTGAAAATTTTTGAATGAATCGATGATAATATCCCGCTAATCCCAAGAAACTTCTCACCTCGGTGGGTGTTCTCGGTCTTTCCCAGTTTGTAATTGCCTCGATCTTTGCTGGGTCCACTTTGATCCCTTCGTTACTGACTATGTGTCCTAAGAACTGAACCTCCTGTAGCCAAAACTCACACTTTGAGAATTTAGCATATAACTTCTTTTTCCTTAAAATCTCCAAAGTTGTTCTCAAATGTTCTGCATGATCCTCTTCCATTTTTGAATAAGTCAAAATATCATCTATAAACACAATAACGAATTTGTCCAAGTATTCCTTAAAAATTCTGTTCATCAGGTCCATAAACGCTGCCGGGGCGTTGGTCAATCCAAAAGACATCACAAAAAATTTGTAATATCCATACCTTGTTCTGAAAGCTGTCTTCGGTATATCATCGGGCGAAATCTTCAGTTGATGATATCCCGATCTTAAATCAATCTTGGAGAAGTACTTGGCTCCCTTCAGTTGATCAAACAAATCATCAATTCTGGGTAACGGATACTTGTTCTTAATTGTAAGATTGTTGAGCTCCCTATAGTCGATGCACAGTCTCATGCTTCCATCTTTCTTCTTGACAAATAATATCGGGGCTCCCCACGGGGATACACTAGGTCTGATTACTCCTTTTTCTAATAACTCTTGCAATTGCTTCGCTAGCTCCTTCATTTCAACGGGCGCCATTCTATACGGGGCCTTGGATACCGGTTCTGCTTCAGGTGCTAAGTCGATTGCAAACTCAATTTCTCTATCTGGAGGAAGTCCTGGTAACTCATCGGGAAACACGTCTGAAATTCATTCACTACTAGAATATCTTCAAGTTTCGCTAGCTTCTGACTCCTATTAATCACATATGCCATGAAATGCTCGCATCCTTGTCATAGTAACTTATTGTCTTGAATCATTGTTAAGAACTTCTTTACTTGTTTCTGGCCCTTGAACGTTACTATTCTTTCATCTGGCGTCTTTACCATTACCTTCTTATTTCGACAATCTATCTGGGCATCGTGCTTAGATAACCAATCCATTCCTAAGATAACGTCAAATTCTCCTAACTTAAATGGTATCAAATCTACACAAAACTTACTACCAGAAATCTCGATCTCACAATTCCCACAAACTTGATTAACAGTTACTCGTTCTTGATTTGCTAATTCCATGGTCATTATTTCATTTAAATACTCAACTGGACAATTTAACTTATTAACAAGATCTTGTGAAACAGACGATCGAGTTGCTCCCGAATCTATTAACACTTTAGCACATAAAGAATTCACATAAAGCGTACCTGCCACGACATCTATATCCTGGATAGCATCCTTCACAGACATGTCAAAAACTCTAGCCCTTGGAGTCTCATTCACTGCTGGAGTAGACCCCATAATCCTCAATGCATTACTGACTGGGGCTGGTGTCTTGCAATCCCTGGCTATATGTCCTGGCTTCCCACATTTAAAGCACGTAACAATGGCTGGAACCTTCACTGCTGGATTCCGGATAGGCTGATCCTTATTTGCTGGCTCTCTTACTGGCTGATTTCGGCACTCCCTTGAATAGTGCCCTTTATGATTGCACTTGAAACAAACTACATTCAACTTATTACAAACTCCCCCATGCTTCTTCCCATATATTTGACAATCTGGAAAAGTTAATCTCAACTGATTTGGCTGATTCGCATTAACTGGACGGTTGCCCTGGCTTCCGTCGCCTACATTTTGTCTCTTGAAATTAAAATTTCTTCCTGGCTGAAACTTGCCCTTCTTAAAATTTGGAAACTTCCCTGGTTGTGACTGACCTTCATTCTCTTTAAATTTTCTTTTCTTGCTTTATTTCTCCTTTTGTGACATCTCACTCTCTGTCTCTGCAATCATAGCCTTCTGTACAACTCCTACATAGGTATCCAATTTAAAAATGGCTACCTTCCCTCTGATCCATGGCTTCAAACCTTGCTGGAATCTTTTAGCCTTCTTCCTGTCAATATCCACATACGACGACACATACCTTGACAATTCCTCAAATTTACTCTCATAATCTGTCACCGACATGTTTCCTTGCTTTAGTTCTAAAAACTTCAACTCCATCTGATCCTGGAAAAACTGAGGAAAATACTTTTCTAAAAACAATTCCTTAAACCTTTCCCAAGTAATAACATCTGTACCTTCCAATGTCTTCACCATCTCCCACCAATAGGTGGCCTCATTCTTCAAATAGTAACTTGCAAACTCAACCTTCTGTTCATCCTTTACTTTTACTAAGGCAAATGCCTTCTCTATCTCCTTTAACCAAACATTTGCTTTAATCGGTTCTAAGGAACCCTTGAATTCTGGTGGGTTTACTGCCTGAAAAGTTTTGAAAGTTACCTGGGGATTGGTCTGTCTTTGTTGTTGTTGTGCCAGGTGAACTGTTTGTTGGGCCAAGATTTGGAGAATCTGGGCTATTGCTGGGTCTATAGGTCCTGGGTTCACATTCGGGTTTGTATCATCTTGGTTGTTATTATTGTTGTTGGTTTCTTCATTCTGGGTGTTGGTGCGGGTATTGCTTCTGGGAGGCATTTTCTGTAAAGAATCAAACAACTTATTTAGCTTTTAAATCAAATTCTTTGCATAAAAGAAAAGTTTTGTAAAACAGAAATATTTCTTTTTGAAAACAGTTATAACTAAGTAAATTGCATGCCTCTTTACAGAATATAAACAGTTATGAAAAACAGGGTACATGGTATCACAGGGGTATAACTGGTGCAATAAATAAGGTAAGGTAAAACATGTGCAGTAAAATGAATGACAATACTAGAAAGGAAAGGTGTTGATATATATAGATCAAAGGTTTTGGGTAGTACAAGCTTAAAGACGCTTTGAAAGTAAAAGCAAAAAGGGTACAAGAACCTACTCACTAGTCAGCATAGCTAGTCTATAAATACAACTCAAAAGTCTACTGATACACACTACACAATATTATACATACTACATAACCATCACAATACTGCTCAGCATATCTGGATCTCTAACTCATGGCAAGTCTGGACCTCCAATCTCCTCAAGCTCCTTTAGAACCCACTTAGCCCACTCCACTAGGAAATCAGGGGTGATGTCCTCATGTGTAGCCACAGTAATCCTCACTGCAGCTGCTCTACAAAATGCCTGGAGCCTCTCTCTGAGTCGCCTCTCACCACTCCCAACCTCTCTGGTACGCATAATATGTAGTAACTCCTGAATCTGACCCTGTGAGAATCGCTGCTCCATAAGGCAAGCCTCAAACTGATGATATGGGATAGGATAGGAAGAGAACTGGAAAGGTACTCCTATAACTGAGTGACTAGTAAAACCTGAATCAGCAGGTGCGGGTCCTCTGATAGGTGGCCTCATGCCTGGAGGTGGAATGGCCTGCAATGGTATGGGCTGCAACACAGGTGGAGGTAGTATGGCCAACACTGGTGGAACAACAGGACGTGGATCTGAAGATGGTACTCCAACTGAAGGCTCTGAGTGATCAGCTGATACAGGGATAAAAGAGTCGGCCATCGCTGCTATCTGAAATCATATCACAATATAAGAATCTCGAACCATGACGCGAATTATACTAGTACCTATTATACCGAAGCACCCAACCTCTCGACGTTCTATCTTTCTATTCCTTACTTCTAATCCTAACCATCTACCCATTCCCGTTATCCTAGTCTTATGTCAGTGACTTATAACCTGTAGCTCTGATACCAAACCTGTGGTGCCCTCCAAACCCGGGTCAGAAGTTTGGGGTCCACACACACACCTTATTAATAACCTGCTTATAACAATGATAAAGATAATAATAATATGCAGTGACCCTACTTACCAACTACCACGGACCGCAATAGGTTAAAGTATGCACACAAGCCAAACACACACTTATATTATAAACCGTTCAAATCCCAACTATCCAAACTCAGAACTGAGTATTAAACATTATTACAAACTTTTACAAACTTAAATTATTCCAAAAGAAGCCTACTAGCTCAACTCGATCAACCTGAACCCCTAGCTCTCGCGCTGGACTGGGGATCCTCGGTACCAACCGGTTCCTTCTTAACTGGAAAAGAACATAAACAACATCGTACAAATGAGCTAACTAGCTCAGCAAGTCACAATGACAAAACTGAGAATAATGATCATCAAGTAAATATGGTTATGAGATCAAGTGAATTGGATATTATATTTTCATTTTAAAAAAAACCAAGGTTAGGCTGCTGATCAGTCACGCACTAACCCCGAGCAAAGCACACAACACTGCTCTAACAACTGGATCCAAGGCACACATTGACCTAACTTGACCATTATATGGTCTGACCACGAATCTGGTCCACAATTTTATAAAAACAATCCAATTCTAACAAAATAACAGAATAAGCAATAATAAACAATAAACAACATCATTAACAACATTGGACGTTTAATAATGAAAATGGTTTCAATCTGTATAAGGATCAATATGGAAGTTTCAAAGCATGGATGCTAGGTAATGAAAGAATTGGATAGCAAGGGAAATAATGTTTCAAGGATTTGGCCTTTCAAAGTATAGGATACAATGGTTTGAGTGTGTAAGCAATCTGATTCAGTGTTTGATATTTAGTTTGTATATATTTGTGGAGCAGTATCGTATCTGGGTGCACAACAATCAATGGTTCAGAAAGAATAAGGTTTACGGCTCAAGATCAATAACTGGAACCAGGGTTTAGGGTTCAGTGCTTCAAGGCAGTTGCAATATAAAACAGGACTATCAATCACTATAATATCTCGAGAAAGTTCAGAACACTTGCTTGGTACTAGCTTACTACACTGCAATCGCTTTCAATCACCACTGTCTTACTCTTTGACTACTTGTTTCCCTTTCCTACGCCTTGCCTCTTCTGCTCACATATCATAAGCATCTATCAATATTCAACTTATACGATTCTATTCAACACATACTTTTATGTACCCTTCGTTTCACCTAAATCCGATTAACGGATTGAAAGTTACGCAATAAACTAGTAAACATCGAATACACAGACCGATAGTCAACCAACAAGTCACATATAACACATAACACGTCACACGATCAATGATATATCATTTATAAAGAAGTCTCGGGTCATAAACAAGCTTTCAGGTACTTAAAATGATTTTTAAAACATTTTTCAGAATTAAAACGGGTCGTTGGATCAATTTAGGAGAAACAAACAGGGTTCGGTTGGCCAATTCTAGCTTCGAAACAATTTTGTAATAATTATCGAGCCTTGAAAATAATTTTAAATAATATTTTAAAGCTCGAAACTATTTTTTGAAATTTCTAAATCATTTTTAAATAATTAAATCTAATTAAATAATTAATTAAAATCAATTAATAATTAATTAAGTCAATTAATAATTAATTAAGTCAATTAATCAATTAATTTCCGAATTAATTGACCAATTAATCAATTAAAAATTAACTGAAATTAATTAACTAATTAATTCATATTTATTTTTGAATTAAAAATAATTTTTGGAATTAAAATAATAATTTTTAGAATTTTCAGAAATTAAAAACGATTTTTTTTAATAAAAATAAATAGGAAATATGATTTTTGAATATTTTTAAAACAGGAATCCTAAATTTGCAAACTCTGGAAACTTCAGGGACCAAACTGTATCGTCCCCAAAAGTCCAGGTACCAAACGGTAATTTTACAGGGGGGTCGCCGGAAAATGTCATGTCTCGCCGGAGAAGACGATCCAGGGATGCTCAGGCCACCACCACCTTCAGATCACATCTACAAATCACCAGGAACATGACCATGCCATCATATCGACCTAACAGTCTCTGAGTTGGCCAGAATTTGGCCGAGAAGTTCGCCGGTTTTCGGCGAACTCGACGTAAACTTCAAATGACAACTCCCTTCTCTACAGACCTCGTTAATTTGTGGAACACAACCCACTATACCACAACATCTATCTATCCCGAAATAAGAAACCCCCAAATTTCAATTAAGAACATTCATACGGGTTATAAACCCTAATTTCAAAATTCGGAAATTAAAATCACTTTTGAGCATGATATTGAACTCCAAATCAGACGTATGACATATGAAAATCATCAGGAAAACAAGCTCTACAATATGCAATCATCAAATCATACCAACAATCATCCGAACAAAAATTCATATTTTTAATAAAAATAATTCGAAAATAAATAAATTTTCAGAAAATAAACCTTGATTTCTGCAGTGATTTGGAACACAGAATCTGATAGAACACCTCATGACCTTTGGATTGAGTACTCGAGCTTTGAAAACAGAGATGAATAACACCTTCGTTTTGCTGTTTGATTCTTGGAAGATTTTATGAATATAAGGTTTTTCTCTGGAAAATTATATAATTAACTGTCTGCAAATGATTTTGATACGACATAAAATACGGGAAAGGCTATTTATATTTACGGAAAAATAGTATCCCGTTGGATCATTCCGGATATAAAACGGTACGTTTATTTATAAAAATTGATCCAAACGGTATAGGTTTTCGGGATAATTATCCAAATCAGTACAATTTGTACTGCGGTCTTGGTCTCAGCGCCTGGTTACACATATTACGAGATGATAATTGTGATAGTTTAATAAAAAGCTCCCGTTTATCAAAAATACGAGTTTTATTAATTTACCGAAACGAATATTCTATCGAAAATATTGCGCCGGGACCCGCGCAGGATAAACCGTACACCAGATCGAAAAAATCGAAACATGGAATATGCTCGGAATATTACAATTCGGTTAGGAAGGAGTTCTCGAAAGAGTTTCGGGTTCCAAAAACGTAACAACGGATGACGTCGGTTGGTTCCCGTTTTTATAAAATAGATTTTAAATACTCGGAAAAAGATTTTATAAATTTCATATGATTCTTATAAATTCATAAATCAACATAAAAATAATTAGGAAGATATGACAATTATCTATATTTTATTTTGGACATATAAAAATTAAAATACTCAATTAATATTATTTTTAAATATCCAAACAAAGATAACACTTAACAATTAATTCACAGAATAGATACTGAACATATATAATAATTATTTATTAGCAAAAATAATTACACGATTGATAGGGATAAATAAATTATGATAGTATAATTAAATACTGCAAGGTGTGGGCTACTAGGCCCAATAAAAAGATATATGATACTCAAACCAGAAAGGTTAAGCCTGATGGACCAGATCAGGCCTGATGGAATAAAGAAGGCCCAAAAGCTCTGATTATTAATTAATTTCGTAATTAATTAATAAGGAAAAAATCAGCTATTAAGAAGAGTCCCGATAAGGATATAAATCCTTATAGATTAGCCTCAAGGGGACCTAAAAGGATAAGGAATCAGTTTCCTACTATCTAGGACTCCAAAGTCCATTCTAGTTATGAGACTTGCCCACCAAGTCTCCTATACCAAGTCCAATTCAAGGACTCCCAACATCTATATAAGGGGCCTCACCCCACAAATCAGAACTACATTTTTTGGCTTGATTTTCTAATTCACAGAGATACGTAGGCATCTCGTAAAGGCAGAATTAAGCTACGATACACGAGAGCAGCCATTAAAGGCCTTGAGATCCCGAATCTTAGTAATAAATACAACAAATAATAACCTTAGTTTTTTATCCATAACATTTGGCGCCGTCTGTGGGAAAGCACAACAACAACCATGGCGAGAACACGGAGAACAATTAGAGCTCTAGAGGAAGGAACACCATCAGAGACAACCCAGGTGATTTCGTCAACCGTGGAGGTTCCTCCCCATTTGACTTATGCATCTACTCAGGGGGAAGCCCAGATAGGGGCAACTCAACCTCAGCCACAAGGGACAACTCCCCCGACTATTCAAGGTACGAATCCTCAAGTTCAACAAGTACATATACCTGTGAATTCTCGACCCGTCGGGTATGAATATTCAACTATTGTTACTACTAATCCCCCTTATGGGATGCCCCTTCACCCTGAGGTTGGAGGAAGCGGATATGCTGGGCGAAGCGAAGCACGAGGGCAGTCGCCCCCCTATATACGAGGTTTGGGTCCTATCCCTGAGGATCGGGAATTTTCTGGTCCTTAAACTGAGAGAGACTCCGAATCTTCGGATGATGAAGTGGCCCCGAGAAGGAGGCGTCCTGGAGAAGAGCCAATGGCCGATGGAAGGCAACGCCCCCAAAGCACCCCAGGGGCGAATCCCCAAGAAGTGCAGGAAAGGATCAGGGCTCATGAGGCTGAAATCCAAAGGCTGAGGCATGATTTGGAGGCTCACCAGGCCACCAGACCCCAGATACCTCCTAGGGGGAGAAATCCTCCTCCTGTCATAGACCTGGATGGTCCGGTAAGAAGAAGGGCTGCTGTCCCAAGAATTGATCCAAGCAATCTCCTTCCCCTTGGAGATCCTGATGATCCAACTCCACCCTTCACAGAAGAGATAATGAATGCCCATATC
Organism: Apium graveolens; assembly: GCF_009905375.1. Lineage (NCBI taxonomy): Eukaryota > Viridiplantae > Streptophyta > Magnoliopsida > Apiales > Apiaceae > Apium > Apium graveolens. Next base: position 45,086,447 of record NC_133655.1, on the reverse strand, counting down.
TCAAGGAAATTGAAGATGCCCACTATCAAAGCCTATGATGGCACGGGAGACCCCGCTAATCATGTTAGGACATTCTCTAATGCACTGCTGCTGCAACCCGTGAATGATGCTATAAAGTGTCGGGCCTTCCCTCAAACCCTGTCGGGTATGGCTCAAAGATGGTACAGTCGCCTGCCCCTAAATTCTATTGGATCGTTCAGAGAATTAAGTCAGACTTTTATTAACAAATTCATCAGTGGAAGAGTCCATGAGAAAAGTTCAGCATCTCTTATGAGTCTTGTGCAGGGAGCTAAGGAATCCTTGAGAGATTACCTGAATCATTTTACAAAGGAGGCTTTAAAAGTCCCAGACCTTGATGATAAGGTAGCCATGATAGCACTGCAACAAGGAACTAGGGATGAGTTTTTCTAGATGTCCTTGGCCAAATGTCCCCCTGAAAACATGTTGCAACTCCAAGAGAGGGCAGGGAAGTATATCAAGGTTGAAGAAAGCATGAGGAAGACCGTAGTAAGTAATGAGCCCACTGGAGGCAAGAAGCGAAAAACTGATCTGGAGTATATCGCTAAGGACAAATATCCTAGAACTGAACAAAACCCTGATTCAACCCCCAAGAAGGGAGGACCTGGGCAAAAGTTCACTGAATATGCTAAGCTGAGTGCTCCTAGAAGTCAGATTTTGATGGAGATTGAGAAAGATAGAGATATTCGCTGGCCTAAGCCCTTGAAGGCTGATCCCGCCAAGCTAGATAAGAGCAAGTATTGCAGGTTTCACAAGGATGTTGGCCATGACACCGATGAGTGTAGGCAATTGAAAGATGAAATTGAGTTTTTGATTCGAAAAGGAAGGTTGAACAAGTATACTGGAGATGGAGGGGACAGAAACAATAATGGAAGGAAGAACTTTGAAGATCGTAGGAGGGACCAAGACGATCAGGGGCGGAATCCCCAACCTAGAGGGCCGGTTATAAATGCAATTTTTGGAGGACCACGACGCCCTCGAGGATCTGTGATAAACACGATCTTTGGAGGTCCAACTGCTGCTGGATTGTCTAAAAATTCCAGAAAGGCATACACCAGGGAGGTTATGCATATTATTGGCGAAGCCCTAAAGAGGGTCAGGACAGAAGTAACATTGGCTTTTGATGATTCCGACCTAGAGGGTGTGAAGTTTCCCCATGACGACCCGCTCGTCATAACACCGATAATAGGAAATAGCCCGGTTAAGAGGGTCCTTGTGGATAATGGTGCTTCTGTGGATATCTTGCTCCACGACACCTTTCTAAGGATGGGGTATAACGACTCCTAGTTGACACCAACCGACATGCCGATATATGGATTTGCTGGAGTAGAATGTCCTGTGGAAGGGATAATCAAATTGCCGACCACCATAGGTACGGAGCCAAGGCAAGCAACGCAGATGCTGGATTTCGTGGTGGTAAAGGCTAGTTCAACTTATAATGCTATCATGGGGAGAACAGGGATACATGCCTTCAAGGCAGTCCCCTCTTCCTACCATTCAGTCATGAAGTTTCCCACCCGAAACGGGATTGGAGAAGAGAGAGGAGATCAAAAAATGGCTAGAAGCTGTTATGTGGCCTCTTTGAGGGCAGATGGAGTCGGGGGGCAGGTTCTTCCTATTGAAGATATGGATGTTCGAGAAAATGATGAGAATAGAGGAAGGCCAGCAGAAGAATTGGTTTCGGTTCCTTTAGACCCCGAGAATCCTAAGAGGATGACTTTCATTGGAGCCACATTAGAGGAGCCCCTTAGAGGGAAGTTAGTGAAATTTTTGCAAGAAAATAGTGATGTGTTTGCATGGTCAGCAGCTGATATGCCAGGCATAGACCCGGAGTTAATTACTCACAAGCTAAACGTGGATCCAAGCCGGAAGACAGTGAAACAAAAGAAAAGAATTTTTGCCCCGGAAAGACAAGAGGCTATAAAACAGGAAGTAGAAAAGCTCTTAGAGGCTGGTTTCATTGAGGAGATTCAATTTCCGGAGTGGTTAGCAAACCCTGTAATGGTGAAGAAGGCTAATGGAAAGTGGAGGATGTGTATAGACTTCACTGATCTGAATGATGCATGCCCCAAAGACTGTTTTCCGCTGCCTAGAATTGATACTTTGATTGATGCCACTGCTGGACATGAGATGCTGAGTTTCATGGATGGATTTAGCGGATACAACCAGATCAAAATGCATAAGGATAACATTCCAAAGGTATCATTTATCACTGACTTTGGTGTTTATTGTTATCTTGTTATGGCGTTTGGTCTCAAGAATGCAGGAGCCACCTATCAAAGGTTGGTGAATAAAATTTTTAAGGATCTTATTGGAAAGACTATGGAAGTCTATGTTGATGACATGCTAGTCAAGAGTCTAGTAAAGACTGATCATATAACCCATTTGAGGGAAGCTTTTGAGGTCCTAAGGTACCACAAGATGATGTTGAATCCTACGAAGTGTGCTTTCGGAGTAGGATCTGGAAAATTCTTGGGATTGATGGTCTCAAAGAGGGGAATTGAGGCTAACCCCGATAAAATAAAGGCAATCCTGGATATGGAACCACCAAAAACTGTCAAGGATGTTCAGAAGCTCACAGGAAGGGTTGCGGCGCTAGGACGATTCATCTCCAAGTCAGGAGACAAGTGCTTGACATCCTTCAAATCACTAAAGAACATCAAAGACTTTGTATGGAGTGAGGAAAACCAGAAGGCATTTGAAGAATTAAAGAAGTATATGGCCCAGGCCCCGTTGTTGGCTAAGCCAGTTCTGAGTGAAGTTTTATTTTTGTACTTGGCTGTTTCAGAGAGCGCATTGAGCGCGGTGTTGGTTAAGGAGGAATTGAAAGTCCAGAAACCCGTTTACTATGTCAGCAAAATTTTGCATGGTGCTGAGTTGAATTATTCAGCTATTGAGAAATTCGCTTTAGCCTTGGTAATGGCTTCGAGAAAACTGCGTCCTTATTTTCAGGCTCACCAGATTGAGGTGCTAACAAATCAGCCCCTGAGAAATATCATTCACAGTCCCAAGGCAAGTGGGAGATTGATTAAGTGGGCAATAGAGCTGGGAGAGTTCGATCTCAAGTATAAGCCACATACGGCAATAAAAGCCCAGGCACTAGCTGACTTCGTGGTGGAATGTACCATACCCAACCAAGAAGCCGGGGGGCAGGAAGATGCCGTACCTCAAGACAAGAAAGTCGATGATGGGGGCAAAGAGAAGGATGATAAAGAATATTGGGTTCTCTATTTTGATGGGGCATCAAAAACAAACTCCAGTGGAGCAGGATTGGTTTTGCAAAGCCCTGATGGGTTCTTAATTGAGTATGCTATGAAGCTAGACTTTCCAACCACAAACAATGAGGCAGAGTATGAAGCCCTGATAGCTGGCCTTGGTCTAGCTGGGACACTTATAGTCAAAAACTTAAAGGTCTGTGGAGACTCGAAGCTGATCATATCCCAGGTAAAGGGAGAATTTGAGGCAAGGGATGATACGATGGCTAAGTATGTCCGCCTAGTAAGGGCTGTGATGACCCAATTTAATGAATGCCATATTGAACACATTCCAAGGGAAGAAAATGTTAAGGCAGATGCGCTATCAAAGTTCACTTCGTCTGAGATTGAAGAAAGTTCAGGAAGTGTGTACTTCCGTGTTTTGAAGACACGAAGCATAGATGTTAAGCTAGTGGCTCCCATAGGCTTGGGGACGTCATGGATTGATCCCATCAAGGCTCACATTCAGACCGGTTGGTTGCCAAGCGATGCAACTGAAGCACGGAAGTTAACTGTTTGGGCATCAAGGTACTCTTTGATAGATGGGATTCTTTACAAAAGATCTTTCGTGGTTCCCTACTTGAGGTGTCTCAGGCCCGATGAAGCACGCTTGGCTCTTGAAGAAGTGCATGAAGGTATTTGTGGACAACACTTGGGGGGCAGGGCCTTGGCTCATAAGATAACTCGTTTAGGTTTTTATTGGCCAGAAATGATGGCTGATGCCAAAGAATACGTGAAGAAATGTGACCGCTGTCAGAAGCATGCACCTGTTGTTAGACAACCCCCCGAGATGCTGACCTCTATCAACTCGCCCATTCCTTTTGCTATGTGGGGAATGGATATTTTGGGGCCTTTTCCCATGGCTACAGCATAAAGGAAATTTCTGATTGTAGCCATTGATTATTTCACCAAGTGGATCGAAGCCAAACCCTTGGCCAAGATCACAACTAAGCAGGTTGCACAATTCCTGTGGGAAAACATTATGTGCCGATATGGAATTCCCCGTATCCTCGTCACTGACAATGGAACACAATTCAACAATGAGGAATTCAAGAAGTATTGTGAAGAAAATGAAATTGAGTTACGATTCACCTCTGTGGCTCACCCGCAAGCCAATGGGAAAGCAGAGGTAGCAAATCGGATAATCCTGGATGGACTAAAGAAGAGGATCGAGAAGTCAAGAAATAATTGGGTGGATGAAATACTTCCAATATTATGGGCCTACAGGAGTACCTGTAGAGTCACGACAGGAGCAACACCCTTCATGTTGGCATATGGGGCAGAAGCAGTAGTTCCAGTAGAGATATCACATTCCTCTCCAAGGATTCAGGCTTTCGATGAGGAAGAAAATGAGGAAGGGCAGAGGTTAGCCCTGGATTTAATCGATGAAGTGTGAGATAAAGCACATGCAAAGATTATAGAATATCAGAAAAAGGCTTCATTCTACTACAACCTAAGGGTTAAATAGAGGTTTTTTAAACAAGGTGATCTAGTCTTGAGAAAAATAGAGGCTTCTGGTGTCGGACAGAAAGGAAAGCTTGCCCCGAATTGGGAAGGGCCGTACAGAGTCAAGAGCGTTTAGGGTAGAGGAACCTACAAGCTGGAAACTATGGATGGTTTTGAAGTCCCGAGGACCTGGCACGCACAAAACTTGAAGGTTTACTACGTATAAGATAGGCAAAGTATGATTCTCACTTGTCATTGTGACAAGTAGGTTTAAAAGCACCTCGAAGCTTTGCTTGCGTAGGATTTTATATTCCAGTAGAATTTACATTGTCTAGTTATTGTTGATTAGGGTCGAACCCATGCTGTGTAAGGTTTTGGAAAACCAGACTTCATATTAAAGAGTTTGAAATTATTTTAATCTAAGGATGTTTAAAGTTCAAATGCGTATTAATATTGTAAAGTTAAAATAGAAAGAGGCAAGAAAAGCAACATATGAAATATAACCCCGGAGGGTAACAAGTTCTGATATGAATGAAGTTCAAAAAGAAGATATACAAAAAAACTTAGGCCTTGGAAGGCTGAGATTCCTCGGAACCACTGTCCGAAGTCTCCTCGGATGTCTCAGTCGTTCCTTCGGACGTCTCGGTCGTCCCCTCCGAAGTCCCTGTAGAGGTTCCCTCTGCGGGAGATGCTGGCTGTTGAGGCGCTGCTCTTAGAGGCTCTTCCACCCTGGCCTTCTTAGCGACAGGCTCAAGCTCCTCTTCGGAAGAATCTTCCTCCTCTCCATCCTTGATCATATCAGCAAGCTTCTCAGTAACAACTCCAAGCTCTGGAACTCGCACAGGGCAAGGAAAGGAGGACTGCTCGAGGACCTCTGGAAAATCATCCTGGATGGCCTCCACAGCAGCGTCCCAGCCCTCTTTGTAGCTAACTGGGTGAAGAAGGGCATCATGCTCCACCATCAAGTCTTTGAATTCCTGGGTGTCCATCCAGCCATCAAAAGCTTTGTCCTTATGCGCCTTCAGAATGACATTTTCTGCCCGGGCCGTTTCCAGGTCAGAAGTGGAAGAGGCCAGTTGAGCTTCAAGGGCCTCTATTTTTCGCTTGGCCTCCTCCAACTTTTTGTTGGCATCTTCCAGGCCAACTTTCCAAGCCTTAGCTTGGTGAATTGCCCCTTGTAAATGGGCGTTAGCCTGCAAGAGAAACAGCAGAAGTTTAGAAAAGAAACATGGAAAGATAAGTATGAAGGGCATAGGTAAAGGACGTACCGTCGCCAGAGCCTGGGCTCCAAATAGCTCATTCCCCTCTAAGTCCTGTTGAAGGACAAAATCTTGATAGTCCACCGGGGAGATGGAATGCTTAGACCATTCCTTGGACAGCGTCGTGCTGCCCACGATTGAGTCCTTGCCCCGGATCCCCCAGGCAGGTTGAAAATAGGCCCCTGGCCTCTGCTTGGTGCGCAAAACTTGGCTGGGGCCTTCCTCGCTTGGCTCCATTGCCTGAAGGAGGAACTCAGGGAAGCGATCACCAAGTCGAGGGTCTTTAAAGACCTTCCCAGCCCTCTTCATCCTGGTTGTCTCCAGGTCCTTAGGCCTAGTAGCCTCCTCAATCTTCTCAGCCACTGCAACAAACGAAGTCAGTTGAAGATCAATAGAATAAAAAATGAAGGAAATAAAGGAGGTAAGAAAGGGAACTTACTTTTCTTATAAACGGGCGAGAGGCCGCGTTCTACCAAGATGGTCTCCCGGATAAGATCCCAAGAATGGGAAGTACCGTTGTCTTGTGTAAGGAGGTTGAAAGCTCTAGCCTCCTCCTCAGACAAAGTTATATCATTTGGGCTCCCGTCCACGGCCAGCCCAAAGGATGATCGAAACAGGGAGCCCCAATCTCCACCTTCCCAAACAATGAACAAGAAATCTTTCTTCCACCCCAAGTTGTTGTCAGGGATGGACTTCCCATTCACGATATGGGGGATAGTGGGGCGCTGATTTATAGAAACCCAACCCGGACTTTTGTCAGGGCTATTCTTGAACTGAAAAATCTTTCTGAAGACAGGAACAGATGTGGGGACATTGTGCTTGGCGCATTGCGACAGATAGCACAGAATCAGTCTCCAAGAATTAGGGGGAAGTTGGCAAGGGCTGATGCCCACGTCAGCCAGTAGCAAAGGAATGAATGGATGAACAGGGAGTCTGATACCTGCCCTTAGAGTATCCCTATAGACGCATAGCGCGTCCTTCTTCCACTGACAGGCCCTGTCGGCCGGACCTCCAAGAACCAGCTTAAAAGGTTCCTTGATTCTGAAGCAGCTGCTCAACTTTTCCAGCTCCTTGGGGTCTCGCAAGGCACTGATATGATCGTGCGCTTCCAGATGCGCATCAGTCGGGTACTCGTCCTCTCGAGTGTTTATCATATCGATTAAAGAAGTGTACCTCGATCGGATAGGGAACTCGTTGGACTTTCTAGCCACGTTCATCTTGGCCAGGCGAGTCATTTTTTTGTCAGCCATCTAAAAAAAAAAAGGGAACGTAAACAGGCTATCTTAAAACGGCACACAATGGAAAAATAGATACGAAAAGCAAAAGGAGGAATTTTACCTGAAGAAGCACTCCTGAAAAAGGCTTTGAGCTCCGACTTGTTGTTATTGCTCTGAGAATCTTAGCAGGAGGAGAAAAAAGAAAACTTAGAAATGAGAAGGTGAGGAGTAGTAGCCTTTCCTCATTCCTTTATATAAGAGGAAAAGGAAGTTGAAGGGACGAAAGCCCATTAAGGACAAAGGCCCATAGGAAAAAGCCCAGAAAAAGGAATATTCCAGAATATTCCTAGGAATTCTAGAGCATTCTAAACAGGGTGTATTAAGCCCAGATCAATAAAAGAGGCCCAATAAGATTTGAAAAAAGCCCAATAAAAGAGGCCCAATAAGATTTGAAAAAGCCCAATAAAAGAGGCCCAATAAGATTTGAAAAAGCCCAATAAAAAAGGGCCCAGTAAGATTTGGAAAAGCCCAATAATAGAGGCTCAGTAAAATTTAATAAGGCCCAATAAAAAAGGCCAGGCCCAAATCCAATTAGGATTTGGAAAATACAATACCCTAAATTAAAGCTAAATGAAGAAGGCTAGTGGAAGACCAGAAACCAGGTCGAAATCCAGGTCGTGAATCCTGCCCGAAATCTTTCGAGCAGACACCCGAAAATAACGGGTAAAAAAGACCAGAATCCAGGTCGAATTCCAGGTCGTGAATCCTGCCCGAAATCTTTCGAGCAGACACCCGAAAATAGCTGGAATAACGGGACTGAATTGAGGTCGAAGCTTCGACCAGGAATGAGGTCGAATAAACCAAGCATCTTTCAAAAATGGATTAAAAACCCAGGTCAAAGTTCGACTAGGATCTTGGTCAAATTCCAGGTCGTGGATCCTAGTCGAAATCCTTCGACCAGGAAGCAAGAAAACCAAAGAATTTTTGAACAGGATTCAGGTCGAAATGTCGACTAGAATCCTAGTCGAAATCCTAGTCGATAGGCTCATGACAAGAAGCTAAAAAAAAGGTGGGGGAATTTTCGACCTAGATCCAGGTCGAATTTTCGACTAGGATCCTGGTCGAATTCCAGGTCCTAGATCCAGGTCGAAATTTCGACTAGGATCCTGGTCGAATTCCAGGTCGTGGATCCTAGTCGAATTCCTTCGACCAGGATGGAAAGGCTGACCCCTATTTCGACTAGGATTCAGGTCGAAATTTCGACTAGGATCCTGGTCGAAAAAAGGCTGGAAATCTGAAAAATTCAGAAAATTAAGGGAAAAATCCAGAAATTAAGGAAAAATCCCAGAAAATTAGGGAAAAATCCAGAAATTAAAGGAAAAATCCCAGAAAATTAGGGAAAAATCTAGAAATTAAGGAAAAATCCCAGAAAATTAGGGAAAATCCAGAAATTAAGGGAAAAATCCAGAAAATTAGGGAAAAATCCCGGAAATTAGGGAAAAATCCCGGAAATAAGGGAAAAATTCCTGGAAATTAAGATAATTCCTGAATAAAAGGAAAATTCATTGTAAATGTGTAGGTCGCTCCACACTTTACGCGAAAATAAAACCCTGTAAGGAAATAAACAGACTTAACTTCTGCGAAACCTAATCAATGTTTCCCAAAAGTTGGGGGGCAAATGATAGGGATAAATAAATTATGATAGTATAATTAAATACTGCAAGGTGTGGGCTACTAGGCCCAATAAAAAGATATATGATACTCAGACCAGAAAGGTTAAGCCTGATGGACCAGATCAGGCCTGATGGAATAAAGAAGGCCCAAAAGCCCTGATTATTAATTAATTTCGTAATTAATTAATAAGGAAAAAATCAGCTATTAAGAAGAGTCCCGATAAGGATATAAATCGTTATAGATTAGCCTCAAGGGGACCTAAAAAGATAAGGAATCAGTTTCCTACTATCTAGGACTCCAAAGTCCATTCTAATTATGAGACTTGCCCACCAAGTCTCCTATACCAAGTACAATTCAAGGACTCCCAACATCTATATAAGGGGTCTCACCCCACAAATCAGAACTACTTTTTTTGGCTTGATTCTCTAATTCACAGAGATACGTAGGCATCTCGTAAAGGCGGAATTAAGCTACGATACACGAGAGCAGCCATTAAAGGCCTTGAGCTCCCGAATCTTAGTAATAAATACAGCAAATAATAACCTTAGTTTTTTATCCATAACAACGATATATCCCGGACATTACAAAAATGGTCTTGTGTCGTTCCTCTATCCCTAGTATCTCGAAGGACTTTTCTATCTCTTTGAGCCAGGCCCGTGCTTCAACGGGGTCGGCAGATCCTAGAAACTCTGGGAGTTTGAGAGATTTAAAGGCCCTGAAGGCAGTGGCTGCAGTCTGTTGGGCAGCATGCGGCTGTGGTGGAATAGGCTATTGGTTCAGATTTGCTCTTAAAAGTTCCATAAACTCATTCATGGGGTTCCCTCCCTGATGAGTATCCTCAGCCTCTTCTTCTACATATTCTTCCTCATCATATTCATTATAGTCTAGGTCCTCTTCACTTTCTTCATTCACTACAGGGTCAGGTTCATTCCGTTTTTGGTTAACAGATTCTGCGGGCTGTGCCCTGGTTCCTCTTCTACGGGGTGGCATTGTTCTGATAATGAAAATTTGTCAATATGGTTGCAATTATTTTACATTTGGATTAATTTATTCATAGGTAAGCATGTCATTTACTATCTAGCATATTTTTATCAGGTGCAATAAGATGGAAATCCATTTCTAAATAACTTCTAGATATATATACCATAGGGTCTCCCACTTATATCTGGGGGACAAAACAACTAACCGAGTTCGTACATGCCTTGATTATAATACATCATTACTTGTATTGAATACTGAAATGCAAATACATAGTCGTGTACCCTGAAGGGCTAGGAACGCTATCTACTACCAACTATCCTATCAAAATTGGTGACAAGTCACCCAGCCTTCTTCAAGGTCCATAAATAGTCACTAGTCCCTCAGTCACTATCACTGTGCGTGAGGTCACGCACCCTCCTCATCGCTCATGTCAACATCAGTTCTGCATCAACTACCAGGATGTATCCTCCAACCGCCAACATCCTCATCTGAACCGGGGTACGGAGCTCGATCCCATTAATCTCTCTGCGGGCTATGGCTGGGGAAGCAGCTTTGAAGTCCCCTGGGTATCCTAGTCTGATGGCTCTCTCAGCTGTCAGTGCCTGGCGTAACCCCATAATGCGGGCAGATGCCTTAGTGATCTCAGCGTTAAGCTGAGCCACCATCCAGTTGTGTACAACTGCATGCATGGTTGATGGGGGTGGTAGAGGTGAGTCTGGGTCGCTAGAGGATATGTCATAAGCCTCGTAGGTCTGTACATCCATCCCATCCTCCTCATCATCATCAGTATAGGGCAAAGGGCTCTGCATCCCTGGGTGTGGTGTAGGAGAGCCAATAATGGGGAGAGGGTACATCTCTACATCCCTCCAGCCTAAGTCATCTCCCTAGGGCATCTCAACGTCGTCGGCTATGGGGGCAGGAAGGTCAGTCTCCTCCTCCGGGGTATCCTCAGTAGGGTCATCATCTGAGTCATCAATTGGTGGGTCCTCCGGCTCGGGAGTAGGGTCATGCTCAGGGACTATAGCATCATAAACATGGTCAACCTCCCTCGTAGGCTCCACTGGTACCAGACACCATAACCAAGGTATTACTATCTTAGAGTCGAAATTCCCTTAAGGGTTAAAATTGTCAAGACTACCCGTGTAGTCCGGCGATGAACTCGACTTGAGCTCTAATTGATTATTTATTATTCTTATGTCTACGTATTTTATATCCTATCGTTTCCAAGATTTGATAACCTAAGGCTCTGATACCATTTCTGTGGCACCCCAAAATCCGGGGTCAGGAATCTCGGAGGCCACGCCATCTAAATCACTATAAACCACATACCTCACATCACATTATATAAATACTCACACTTTACGACCCCACACTTATCACACACACACACATACTTACAGGTTATTGTCTTGGAAATGAACCATTCATTACTAGAGTAAATCAACCACATAGTGATAATTATTACAACCCAAAAGTAATTAAGTCTTACCGGGGAATAACCTTTAAGTAAGGCTAGTCCGTCGGCCAAATATAATTTTCTTATTTATTACCTTACATAAGTTATACTTATAAATAAGCCGAACTAAAAACAACTGAAAGCCAATCCAGTTTATTCGGTCTACCTGTGGTACAACACCAAACAACCTACGGAATAGCTGGTCATTTCCTACCCGTTTCCTAGCTGTGAGTCTCACGGTAGGCATCTTGATTCACTGTTGTCTTGTGTCAATTTAAGAAAACAAGTGTGAGCTATAATGCCCATCATAATAATATATATTATGAAAATGATTGTATGATCAACGCACGTAAAACATCATATATGATAATTACGCTTTATTCAAAAATAGTTTTCCTTGGTGATACACACCTTCTTATGAAAACAATTATTTAGTGGATTTTATTATCCTGCGAATACCTTAATAGTAAACCCAACACCTAGGCTTGGGTTACGGTATTGCATCACAATTCTAATTGGACACTCGTTGGAGCCACCGCATATGATGATCAGTCGTAATACGATAATAGTAACTTTTTCTACTAGTAGAAGGACGACACCTTCGTATCCCAATTATCACCCTGGCCGCATTCGGTCTACGTGTCCCATTTTGGGTATACACATACTTCACAAGTTCCTGAGTACACAGAGTACCTTCGCCTGCGCTACCTTTGGTAGTCCATCTAGCACACATAGTACCAAAGTCTACCCCTCCCTTGTCCTTTAAAAGAATTCTATCATATCTCGAGAACTCGAACCACATCGAAGTTCCCCCAAACGTTTTGCTTGTTGATAGAAACAGCTTATCTTATTAGGGTATGTATATATATATATGCGTACTTTTAAAATTTTCGGAGGAAGTACTAAGGATGTGAGTTGACCGTTGTCAACAGATAATTAAATAAGAGGGGAGTTTCTTTCGAAACTATATACAAATATTTAAATAAGTCGAGATACTATTCTTCGACGATCTGAAATTATTCGAATGATTTTCTGAAAATCAGAAAGTATTTTAAATCAGGTTCTATGATTTTTAAATCATAAATAAACCCTTTAATAAATAATAATTAATTAAATGATAATCGATAAATAATTAAACCTCGAAGGAGTTTACTTTTAAAAGAATATTTAAAATAATATTTCTCAACTAATTTATGTTTACGTAATTTAATAACCTTTATGTTTAATCGGTTTTGAAATAAATAATCATTGGGATATGCTTCTCCCATAATAAATGAGTTGGCATATGATATTTTTTACTCGAACGATAAAATATAGTTGAGGGAATACGATCTTTGGAAACCTTTTTAATAAAGGTTCGAGGTGTTTTAATATTTCGTAAGTGGGCGTTGGGTCCCTTAATACGTAACTACTATGGACTTTCAATCATCCCGTAATATCACCGGAATGATTCCCAGGTTTTTATTTTGAAATCCCGACCGACACTCGGTCTTATAATAATATGTCACGCTTATAGCGGAATTAAACATTTCACAATATATACTTATCGTACAACATCGCTACATTATGCGAAAATTCAATTACTACGTATCATGGCACGCATGGTATTTATGCAATGATAATAAAACAATCCTTTCAAAACACAACAGCAAATGGAGTTGGGTTCCTAAACTTTCCTGGGTATCTCGAGGTGGAGGATGTTCTAGGTTCCTCTCGGAAATATGTAATCATAAACACAATTCGTTTCGTTATGTCCCGTTCTAATTTACGGTAACTCGCACTCATGCGCTACTTATTATGCACCCTCTCAACTTATATTACCCTTATTGTTTCTTTAAGTCCTTATTCTCATTATGGTCGCTTTTTTTTCAAAAGTACCTTAAGTCCATTTTCATTTTCGTTGTCGGCTCCTCTTATGGATTCTACGGTTTCTAATCGCACGGTCTCGGCTCCGATATTTTTATAAAATTGAAAAATCATTATATTTACTTGAAATTTTTATTTAAGTTAGGAAACTCAATTTAATACTCTCCTTAAAAATTTCATGATTTATGAACATTTTTAAGTCGACCCTTTATATTTTCAAAGTTCATAATTCGTAGCAATTTTTGTTGCATAAATCACTTTTAGTAAAACGGCCATAACTTTTGATTCGTAAATCGGAATCAAGTGATTCAAGCGCCTAAAAGATCCTTATAACATTATCTATCATAATAAAGGGTTATTTGTCAAGAAACTACAGTTTAAATCTTCGGTAATTCTGCAGAAACTTAAAGTTATGTTTCGTTCATTTTAGCGAGATTATGGTTACGATCGGAGTTTCGTTTATGACTTAAATCTTTATACAACCACCAACAATCAACACATCATCATCATCAAACTAACTCCTCTCAAGAACATAATATTCTTGAGGCAACAACAATCAACCTTAAATCTACTTAGCTAAACATCAAGATTACAACAATACTCCCACCAAAACTAGGTTTACAACTATATACTAAAAGGATCTTGAACTTAAATCTTAAATAAGGTTGGGTCAAAGATTTATACCTTTCTTAGAGATCTTGAGATGTTTTATTGATGATGGTGAAGTCTTGGGAGTGCTTAGTACAGTTTTTGGAACCTAAAACAACCATTAAAATTAAGAAACCAAAGAAGAGTTACTATTTATACTATTCATTATTAATTTTCTTGATTTTATTTCACCCATCAAACCTTGATAAAAAGAGCTCAAAGATTTATCTTATCTTAGTTTGGTTGGTAGGAAGCTTGAGAATTAATGGGAGGATTTATCCATGGCTAGAGCTTGATGGTTTGAATTTGATTTCTTGGTTTCTTGAAAATGGCCGAATGGAAGAGAAGAAGAAAAGGGGGAGAGAGTTTTTGTGTGGCTTATTGGGAGATTCTTGAAATATTGTGGTGATATCTTGTAGTTGATTTTTATTCCTTAGTATATATCCTAGGATTTGATCTTGGTTGCCAATCTTGGACACAAAACTAGCTAGCATTGTTAGATTACAAGCTAAGCCACTTGGTTTAGCTCTTTAGCTCACTATTTGCTAGCCCTTGGTTGATCATCCTATGCTTAGCTTACTATTTGATAAAGAAACCATGGTTACTTTTCTACAATGGTTAGTTAGTGCATTACGTTTATTTAATTGTTTACGCATTCGCTCGGTCGCTTAAATGTTTTCGTAATACTTTCTCGTAAATGGTTCGCGACGTAAATCCTTTCGTATTTATTCCTTATGTTTTGAATTAAAATACTTGAATATAAATCCATAGGATTTTAAATTCGTAATTATATTGTGATTCCCGTAATCCTCGATGATTCGTTAATATGGTCATTTTTCAAAGTTCATTTTCTTCGAAAACTAATAGCGTTTACATACACTCATTTTGTACGTATAATCATAATATCAACTCCGACACTCATTTTCTCATGCACTACATAGTGTGGGCTAAAAAGTTTTCCCCGTCCGTCAGGGTTACTATTCATTAAATGTTTTTACAAAGTCTCAAAAATTGGAGTCATTACAAAGTTGTTCACCAGCTTTACAAGGAGATGGACAGGAAACACTGTGACTTGAAAATGGAATTGTGGGCATATTATCAGGAGAATTTAGTTGCGATTTGTGCTCAGGTGATTGAAAAGGTGTGGGAAGTGGAAACCACCATCAATGATGCTCGAATTTAATAAATTTGAAGGTCGAATTTTCCCCATTTATTTTCAATCTACAAGTTATATTTTTCAAGTAGTGTTGTTTTGAAGTTGTTGTATGTTCAAGCTAGAACTTGTATTTAAGATTACAAATAATTTCTATATAGTAATCTCAACTTAACAATTTTACATTTGCTATTTTCTTTTCGTGAGTTTATCTAACATTTTCCTTACTTCCATACCATTTTCGGGTGGTTAAAACCTTTTATCTAAATATTTTTTTCTTAATTTGAATTTTTTTTGTCAAAGTAGTGTACAAATATACCTATATAAAGTTATAAAATTTAAATTTTGGAGTAAATAACTATATTTTCAAAAATTATAAAAATCACTCTTCGTTATACTAGTTGACATTTCCTTCTAAGGAAGCATGTTCGGGTACATATAAATATATCTTCTTTAATTATTTTTCCTAATTTTTTTTGTCAAATAAAAGTAGTATACTTTTACTACAACATTACGCAAAAATATATTTTATTATGATATATTATGCTTACTAATCGTCCCAAAAAGGAGAAATAGATCAAAATATCACTATTTAAGCGAAAAATGCCCAAAATATCACTTTTTCAGAATAAAGGCCCAAAATGTCACTTGATAATGGGTGTTCGTGTACCGTTTTGTAAATAGTACAAAAACGTCACACGAAGTAATGTTTTGAGGTTAAAAATATATTTTTTTTGTTGCTTTCTACCAAAACGTCACTTTATCTTCCGTTTTGCATATATAAAAAAAATCAAAGTGTCAAAACGGAACACGATGTACCATTTTGGATCTGTTACGGGAACGTTACATGATGTACCATTTTGAAGTGACATTTAGGACCATTTTTAACCCTAAAGCGAAGCTTGTTGAACTTGATTTTATTATGTATTACAGTATAACACAAAAGGAAAAAGGAAAATATAATAAACAAAATAAGACTACGCCACTTCAAGTGGCGCAGTTGGGTCCAACGCCACTTGAACTATTTTCGCAAATTTATGTCACTACAAAAAAAACGGCTAAATACAACCGGTCAACCGGTCAAAAAATGGTTGTATTTAGTTAAATACAACCGTATCTGGTTGTATTTAACTAAATACAACCGTTTCATTTTTTGAACCGGTTGTATTCGCTGGAGTCATATTTAGTAAACCTGTTCAATTTAGTACTAAATACAACCAAATAAATAGGAGCGGCTAAATACAACCATTTAAATACGACTGGCTATATACAACAGCTTCCGGTTGAATTAATTTTTTTGGCTAAAATTGAAATATCCCGCCCAAAAAATTAAAATTTTCGAAAAATTTAAAATGGCCCGCTCAGGAATTAAATTCAACCATATAAGATTGAAAATACAATTCTAAATTCCACCGTAATCAATTGAAATAACCAACAGCAGATTTAAAAAAGAATAATTAAAAAAATCCCCATAAATTATTTTTAACAAAAAATAAATTAAAAAATTTTGTCCTTTTTCTTCACTTTCCGGCCAAAGGCTGAATCTCTGAACGGCAGCAGCAACCTCCTTGGCCTTCCCAACCCCAACTCCAACTTGCCCACTCTTATCACCAACAATAACAACAGCCCGAAAATGTAATTGTTTCCCACATTTAACAACTTTAATTACTCTCCTAACTTGAATAACTCTCATCAAACCCATCAAATACCATATTCAGCTTCGTGAATACAGTAGATGTATCAAACAACATATTATTTGTAACTTCATATATTACTACAATACTTTCATATATTAATACCATACCGATAGAGGAGTCTGAGGTACACCCACAGGATTACAAACATAGTAATAGTTTGTCCAACGGAACTTAATAACAATAGAGTAAAACTAGACGACAGTTATTAGCATCTAGGCCTTTGACAGATATCCTTCACGCTATACGCCAGCACTAACTGGAACGTGAAGCACTCATAACCTGTACCATATTCGTTTCTGCTTACTGATTTAGAGAGAGATTGGGACAGAGTGGAGGAGAGAGAGGGGAATTGGGTTTGGGTGAAGAGAGAGAAATGAGGTGGGGGAGTGTAGAGAAAGGGATGAGAATGTGGAGAGAGGGGAGGGGGTTGCAGAGACGGCCGTCACTGGTAATGAGAAGAAGGAGAGAGGAGGGATCAAGGGGAAGAGGTGGGCAGTATTATGAAAAGTAGGGATTTTAGGATAAAATAAAATTTATATCCAACCATTGGATTATCTTTTCAAGGGGTGAATTTGGTTCGTTAGATTTAATTGACTTGGATTGCTAACGTGGCTCTAAATACAACCGCAATCGGTTGAATTTAGGAGTGTAAATTTAATAATAATTATTATTATTATATAATAATTTGTTATATTTTATAGGAAAAAAATTAAGAAAATTATACCTTATATGTTAAAATAATTAAGTTATGGTGATTAATTTGTTTTAAAATTTTGTATATAACTCTTTTTTTATCTATTTTAATATCTGTACGGTTAGATCATTCATTATCTGTTCCAAATATGTGAAACATTTTATGGTTAAAATCTCAACCCCTAAATTTGATTTTATAAAAGTAATTAAGAAATAAATATTTAAATTAGTTAATCTTTTTCGTATTTCATATCCGCACAATTAGAGTACTCAAAACAAAATTAATAAATTGGAAACTTAACCATAATTTATGATTTTATTAAATATTTATGATTTGATCAATTAATATTTTATTAAAACAAATACTATGAATTTGGTTCTAGATGTCAATTAACTCCAACTAATCAAAACTTATCTTTATTTTCATATTCAAAATAAAACTAAAAAAATTATAAAAATATTTTTAAGATATAACTTTAAAAATATTTCATATATGTATGCTTACGGTTGGATCATTCATAAATTATTTTGAAAAAATCAAAACATTAATATGGGACTAAACACTATTAAGAAGTACTATTCGAACTACTAGTCGACTGTTAAAATAGCAAACCAAATAAATTTCTTTTTTTTTCTAATTTTTTTTATCATATCACTAATCTATACTATACTATTATAAACAGAACACCCTCTATTTGGTAGTCAGTTGTTCGGTACAACAAATAACAACCGTCAGATCTAAAGTCAGAAAGATGAGAACCGTTGGATGCAATAATAAAATATTATTATATTAATATTTAAACTGCTCTAATGGATTTAGGATTCGAACCCCGTCAACAGCTTATTATATTTAAACTTTTATATTCTTTATTTTAAAAATTTCCACAGGTGAACAACATATTATATTATATTATTTATTTTCAGTCAAGTCTCAAATTATTATAAAACATATATTGTTATAACTTATTATATTCTTCAATTTATTTTTCAACTATGAAAATTATATTATAAAATATATTATTAAAAACTATCGAATGTTAAAAGCAATCCGTGCATCGCACGGGTTATAGGCTAGTATATATATATATATATATATATATATATATATATATATATATATATATATATTCACATCCTTACGGTTATATCATTCATAAATTATTTTGAAAAAAATCATAACATCAATATGAGACTAAACAATATTAAGAAGTACTGGTCAAACTACTAGTTGAATGTTAAAATAGCAAACCAAATAAATTTATTTTTTTCTACAAATTTTATCATATCACTAATATATATAGATCTTCACATCCTTTTGTTTGGATTATTCATAAATTATTTTGAAAAATTGAAATATTAACATGGGACTAAACACTATTAAGAAATATTAGTCAAACTACTAGTTGGCTATTAAAATAGAAAATCAAATAATTTTTTTTTTCAAAATTTTTTATAATATCACTAATATATATAGATCTTCAAATCCTTAAGGTTGGATCATTTATAATTTATTTTGAAAAGATTGAAATATTAATATGGGACTAAACACTATTAAGATCGACTGTTAAAATAGCTAACCAAATAAATTTATTTTTTTCTAAAATTTTTATGATTTCACTAATATATATAGATCTTCACATCCTTATGCTCGGATCATTCATAAATTATTTGGGAAAAATCATAACATCAATATGAGACTAAACAATATTAAGAAGTACTAGTCAAACTACTAGTTGACTGTTAAAATAGCAAACCAAATAAATTTATTTTTTTCTAAAATTTTTATCATATAGCTAATATATATAGATCTTCACATCCTTATGTTTGGATCAGTCATAAATTTTTTTGAAAAAATCGAAACATTAATATGGGACTAGACACTATTAAGAGGTCAAACAACTAGTTGACTGCTAAAATAGCAAACTAAATAAATTTATTTTTTTCTAAAAATTTTATAATATCACTAAAATATATAGATTTTGACATCTGTAAGGTTGGATCATTCACAAAAGTTTTAAAAAAATCGAAATATCAGTATGAGACTAAACACTAGTAAAAAGTACTGGTCGAACTACTTTAGTGTTAGGATCTCACCCCCTAAA
This sequence comes from Apium graveolens, assembly GCF_009905375.1. Lineage (NCBI taxonomy): Eukaryota > Viridiplantae > Streptophyta > Magnoliopsida > Apiales > Apiaceae > Apium > Apium graveolens. The sequence goes on along the minus strand of NC_133655.1, from coordinate 45,066,983 downwards.
TTCAATTTGTAGAAATAGTTAAAATTTAAATATTCAAATTACTTATATTTTTCCGTAAACTTTTTTTTGACAATTTTCATATCCGTATGGTTGGATTATAATTTAAAACAAATACATAATAAATTGAAACTCAAAGTATTATTATAATTAATTGAACCATAAATATATTACAACCATAATAATATTTTCTACAAGAACTAAAACATAAATTTCGTGTAAATTTTATTCTATATTTTTTTCAAAAATTTTCCGTCATTTTTAAAAATAATTCGACCGAAACCGGTTGAATTTAGTACAAAATTCGTTGGCGGGAAAATTACCTCCATTTTTGGCAAGGCTAAATTTGACCGAATGCGGTTGAATTTAGGAGCACGGCTAAACTCAACCGTATACGGTTGCAGATAAATACGGGTGTATTTATTCGGTTGTAATTAATAAGGCTAAATTCGACCGAATGCGGTTGAATTTAGGAGCACGACTAAATTCAACCATATACGGGTGCTCCTAAATTCAACCGTATACGGTTGCATATAAATACGGTTGTATTTATTCGGTTGTAATTAGTACTAAATTTGACCGCGTAAATATGACCGTACATAAATTCGGCCGTATACGGTTGAATTTAGCCGTGCCCTTAAATTTAATAAAAATGGTTGAATTTGATATCGGTTGTATTTGTGTGGTTGTATTTTGACTTGTTTTCTTGTACTTTCACAAAACTTGTATTAAACTGACCAGAAATCAAAAGGAGCCATGTTCTTGATCTGAATTATGTTGAACCTCGAAATTACAACATCATAAGTTGCTTGTAGCCTTGAACCACATTAGAATATCATAAGCTGCATAAATCACATAAATAAATGAACCTTACTGTCGATGATATCATGGGCAGGAGGCCTCCTTTAAACTTCATGCGTCAGCTATATTAATATATTGGCCTTGTAAAATACCACGGGCATAAATTACACTTGCATCAAAAATGAAGCACATCACAATCAATCAAATAAAGATTTTAATTATCACTTTTAATATTATCACCAGGCTCTCACATTTTTCTATCGGTCAAATAGATCAAATTTATGATTAACAATTAAATATTAATTTTATATTATTTAAGAAATTAAAAATATATTAAAGTAATTAAATCTACTTTTTTTATTTTGTTTAACCTTAAAATATTAATAAATTTTGATAAAATTTTGATCAATTTGATTACACGAAAGTCAAATGTAACAATTAAAAAGGGATTAAAAGATAGTAATTAAGATGACAATCTCTTAGAAATACTGTCTTCACCCATATAAATTATTAAAATAAATTTTATCAGAAAAAATAAATAAATAATTAAATCTTTAATGAAAGAATATAATATACAATATTTTAATATTAAAAATATATATATTTAAAAAACTCGTTTAAGTTGGCTGGATATAATAAAGATCTGTACCGGGTGGGCACATACACATTGCCCAAATTATCAAAAAACCATCAAATAGGCGTTATCACTATACTATTATAAACAGAACACCCTTTATTTGGTAGAACACCCTTTATTTGGTAGTCGATTGCTCGGTACAGTTGTTTGATACGACAAATAATAACCGTCAGATCTAAAGTCTAGATGCAATAATAAAATATTATTATATTAATATTTAAACTGCTCTCATGGATTCATTGTTCGAACCCCGTCATCAGCTTATTATATTTAAACTTTTATATTCTTTATTTTAACAATTTCTACAGGTTCATGACTCGAGTCCCGTGAAGAAAATATTATATTATATTATTTATTTTTAATCAAGTCTCAAATTATTATAAAACATATATTGTTATAACTTATTATGTTCTTAAATTTATTTTTCAACTATTGAAAATTATATTATAAAATATATTATTAAAAAATATCGAATGCTAAAAACAATCCGTGTATCGCACTGGTTATAGGCTAGTGTATATATATAGCCAAAACAAAGAAAGATATTGAACCAGCATGGTCACTGGAATAAAATTAATTAGCATTATTACTGAGTGAACAGATGGATCAAAAGTCGACATGGCAACTATGATGATCTTGATCTGAATCATGATTGATACCAAGCAAAGGAACTTGACCCGCAACGCCTTTCTTCAAGCCAAGAAGCATGTCACAGTTTACATAGAGATGATAATAGGAAGTCTTGAAGGGACCCACCTTCCACTTAACCCTTCCCTGCACAACAAGCCGGAACTGCACCAGGCCATAGCCTTCCATATCAATAAGAATCCCATTAGCCACCTCCAAGGAGACAGGCACGGCAAGTCCCCCGAGAACAGGAGACAAGGACACTGTACTGTCCTTGTACTGATGCAGTGGGGGCAGCGTCTGCTGAGGAGTAATCATCTGGTTTTTGTAAGAAACAAAAGCTGAGAGGCGATCATAGTAGACAGACACACGTTGGTTCGGGTTAATTGCCACAATAGTGAACTGCATGGTGGTGGAAATGAAAGGGGGAGAAGTTGTGTTAAGATCAAACACGGCTGCGCTCACCAGGCTGAATTTAGGCTTGCGGGGACGGAACACTAACCAGAGTACGAGAGCTGTGACAGCTACCAATACAAGAAATATCAGGAGAAATTGTGCAATGGAACGCCACGCGTTTCCAGTACTACTTCCTTTGCTTCCTTTCCATTTCCCTTTCCGACCGTCACTAGGATCCTCTGCCATAGCCGCCTGTAGTTAATTAAACTTATTGTATGGGGTGGATGGTAATGAAGTGATTATATATGTTGTTTAGCTAGCCCGTGTGTCATGTGGATAAGTGGAAACAGAGACAAATAAAAGTAGCTGGTGATGCATCGTATCCAATAACAAATGTACACACCAGTTGAATACTTACATATGTGTGGGACACGTGCAACAACAACAAAACACACCAGAACTATTTACGTTTCTTTTTTGCATTCTTACTTTCAAATTCATGTCTCATATTTCACTTCTTTGAAATCAATGGGCCGAACGTAGGGTGGCAAAAATTGACACTATCCAAAATCCGACACGAAATCGACACGAGAAATTACAAATTAGGGTTGATGATTTTTTATTTCGGGTCAGATTTGGGTTGATATAAAACCAACTCGAAAAAATCGGGTAAATTTCGGATCAACCCAAAATTTACCCGATACATACATATATACATGTTTAACACTTATCATTCAGTTTATCATATTATCAAGCCATGTGTGTCGGCCCAAATAGAAGCCCAATATGATTTAAAATGTACATTAGAGTCACATGGGAGTCGATCATAGTCTCTAACCCTATCTAATTTCACAGTCCTTGCTCATCTTCATTTGTATCCTTCTTTCATTTTTTCACACTTCCTCCCTTCCTTCTTTTTTTATCGTAGAAAATCTGCAGCCATGATTCGAACCTGTGACCAAAATGATAGTTATCCTCTCTTTAATCACCTGAGCCAACCCTTTCTATCAAGTCATTTCAAATCTTCATCAAGCCATGATTTTCTTACCAAACTAAAGATGAATCGGAGATCTCGTTTGTACATATAATATATATATTATAAACTTATGTATATAAATGAATGTGTGTAAGTTTTGACTGGAATCTTCTTTCTTATTTTCATATACTTTAAGAGAGATTGTTGATGTAAGGGAGATTGTTGATGAACTGAAACTGATTGATTTCAAGTTATTAGCTTTGAATGAAACAAAGATTGATTTTTTTTTTCACTCTGGTTCAGGCCGAATTTAAACGAACTGTTTGTACTTCGTGCCCGACCAGGTGGGGTTCAGGTAAAGTATACAGTTCACAGGTCGTGTTCGGATTTACATATTTCAACCCATTTCGGGTCGTGTCGGGTTCGGGTAGTGCTAAAAATTGGACGAGGTAATACTAACCCGACAAGAATCCGGCCCATTACCCGAAATTACCACCCCTAGCAGAACGGCAGTTCAATTTTGGGTTCATACCATGTTTTTTACTATTATTAATTATTTTAAATTGAACTTTTTTTTTCAAATCAATATCAGATCTTATCTTGCCTACTTATAATATTTAAATAATTAAATTTGACTATCTATAATTTTATACTATTTAATTATTATTTGTAAAAGTATTATTAGAGGTACAAAATTCGGTATTAAAATTTGTTCTTAAATGGGAGCACCATTGAGTTCGGCTCATTAAGGGCTCAGTTTGTTAAACTCGAGCCTGAAGTCGAACATAAAAATATGTTCGTGAAAAAAGGAGTTCGATCCGAGTTTTTGGCATGTTCGTCTCGAACTCGGCTCAAAATTAGTTCTGCTCAGTTCGGCTCAAAATTGACTCAGCTAGGCTCGGTTCGGCTCGAACAAAATTTAAAAGAAATAATATTAATGTTATGGGTAAAATACATATATTTATTTATTGCATGTATTTAATGTTCGAGTTTGATAAGCTTCGAGCATTAATGTCTGAGCTTGTGTTTCATGGCTTGAACCTGCTTTCACAAGATGCCTACGTACCTTGGCGTATGTCAAGGATCAATCCAAAATGTAGTTCTTGGTGATGCTTGCCCCCAGAGCTATGGCAACAAGAGCTCACCAAGGACGTAGTGACTTTCATGTTCTTCAAGGATTAAGTCTAAAACGCCGTTCTAGGTAATGTCCTCGTGGCTTTTAGGAGCCCTTTGTGGTTTCGCAATGCTTAGAGTTGTACTCTAAAACGTGGTTTCATAGCGGTGACGTATGTAGCTCTTGTCCAGGAAAATATTCCGCTGAAGTTGAAGGGGTAAGACCCTTTATATAGACGTTGAGAGTCTAGGAATTAGGGTAGAATTGGGTGACTTGATGGGTAAGTCTCCACCTTTTATTGGACTTTGGATTTCTAGATTAGTTTCGTTCTGAATTTAGATTGCTTGGAGGTTACTTCTTGTAGAAGTAGTTACTTATTTGAATACATTTATTGGGCTGTTTAATTAGCCCCTTTATTAATTACGAAATTAATAAATAATTAGAGTTTTAGGCGTCATTAATTAGGCTTTTTCCCTTTGACAAAATCAGGTCTAATTAATGTGACATTAACTCCGCAATTAAGATTATTTTTATTCTCTATCATTTTCCCCCCAACTTTTGGGAAACACACTCGATGTTTCGTAGAAGTTAGTTATCTGTTTCCCTCTCCGGGGTATCATTTTTAACGTAAAGTGTGGAGTGACCTACTCATTTACAATGATTTGCCTTATCTGAGGCTTTAGGATATTTTTTTGGAATTTTTCATAATTTTCCATTCTCATTTTCTTACCTTATTCCTAATTTAGGAATTTTCTGGTATTTGTCCCTTAATTTTTGGCGATCAACAAGTACTCACAAGTATTTTTCTTAAATTATAATAAATTTTTCGTACCTCCAAGTATTTTTCCTAATTTTTCTGATATTTTAGGAATTTTTCCGTACCTGCAGGTATTTTTCGTAATTTTTCCTCATATTTTAGGAATTTTTCTGTACCTCTGGGTATTTTCTTAATATTTTAAGAATTTTTCAGTACCTCAGGGTATTTTTCCTAATATTTTAGGAATATTTCCATACTTCCGGGTATTTTTCGTATTTTTTTCCTAATATTTTAGAATGTTCTGTACCTTCGGGTATTTTTCGTAATTTTTTCTAATATTTTAGAAATTGTTTCGTACCTCCGTGTATTTTCCGTAATTTTTTCTAATATTTTATGAATTTTTCTGTACCTCCGAGAATTTTCGTAAGTTTTCCTAATTAAGAATTTTTATAAATTTACGGGGACATATTTGTCAATTTTAATAATTTCAGGATCAAACTTGTAAATTCTCAAACTTTAGGGTCAAAGTCGTACCTTAAGTCATAGTGATTTCGACCAGGATCACACATGACCAGGATTTTGGTCGTTTTTTTTTACTTCATCTTTTTTTTAAAAAAAATAATATTATTAAAAAATATTAATATTTATTTTATTCAATATTTTGAATGATATGAGCCCCGTGTCAGAAGTGTCCTACCCAGATAATTTTTTTTTGGATAATGGCCCAAACCAGGTTAAAAATTCTATAATATTATTCACCGAGGATAAATTTTTTTGAATAATAGCCCAAAGCGAGTTAAAAAATATCGAATAAATTTCAACTCGGGTAAAATTATCCGAATAGTAACCCAAATAGGGTTTAAAATCTCTGATAAAATTCAACCCAAATAAAATTTTCCGAATAATAGCCCAAACCGGGTTAAAAATCTCGAATAAAATTCAACTCGGATAAAATTTTCCGAATAATAGCCCAAACCAGGTTAAAAAATCTCGAATAAAATTCAACTCAGATAAAATTTTCCGAATTATATCCCAAATCGGGTTAAAAAAACTTGAATTAAATTAAATTTGGATATTTTTTTTTGAAATCCCCATTTGACCAGGATTCTGACCGAATTATGGACTGATTTGTCTTGGTCATGGGATTTTCGACCAGGATTCCACTCGGTCAGGTTCCTGGTCGAATAATTCACAATTTAGATCAGGAATCCTGACCCCTTGGATCAGGATTCTGACCCCTGGTCGAATGATTCACAATTTAGGTCAGAAATCCTGACCCCTTATAACCTGAATCCTAAATCTTTAGATCAGAGATCATGACCCCTTAGTAGTGGTGGTAATTTTAGGTTCTGCTCGGGTTCGTGTCGGGTTAGATATACCTGAATTTTTTTTAGTCTGACCCGAACCCGACCTGAAACGAGTTCAAAAAATTGTGACACGAACCCGTCTTGGTGGTTACCCGAGTAACCCCTAACTGACCCGTTTGACCCGAAATAACCCAAAATTTAGAATAAACTAATGAAATTAAAATTTAAAAATTTTAATGTGCAATATTACAAAGAAATAAAAATTTATGCTAAAATAACATAATAAATTGAAATGTAATAGACACAATATTACACATGTTTTATAAATAATAATCAGTCATGTATATACATATATAATATATATATTAAATATTTAAATAAACAGGTCGGGTTCTGGTATTTCGGGTAAACCCGAAAATGACCCGATTTTTTCAAGTAAGTTTTTACCTAACCCGAACCGGACCCGAAAGTCAAAAATCCCAACCTTAATTCGTACTTTTGCGGGTTGGATTCATTTCGGATTCCGGGTCGTGTCTGATTTTGCCACCCTTACCCCTTGGACCCCGAGTCCTAAATCTTAGACTAGGAATCTCGAATTACGAGCTGCAAGCCTTTCAACAACCATAATTTTTTGCTCATTTTCCTGATTTGAGCTTATAATATATCAAATCGAAACTTATTCTGAGCTCTAACCTATAATAGCATTCTCCTCTTGCCACTTGCAATCCTTGATCCTTCAGTCGAATAAAATCATGGCTCCACGAGCGTTTGCTTGGACAAAACGTGCCTTCTCCTTGCCTTCAACCGGATGGAACATGGCCTCTACGAGCCCACCCCCCTTTTAGTTTGTCTGACTAAGTGCGTTGTCCTATTTGGATGCTCGATTTAATTAAACCCTTAGGTTTAAAGTGTGTCAAGTATAAATACCTCCTTTTCTTTAAACATTTTCAAGCTTGTAAGAGCCTCATCCTAATTCTGTTCTTGACTAGATGCGGCCCTTCGAAACATGGGATTCAGATTTCCTTTTTCCTCGACTCCGGGTGCAGTAATCTCTCGAAAGAATAATGTCCAATGTCAAAAAAATCATTCATTTACTTCTTGCGTTATAAGACACTTATTTCTGATCCTAAGCAATTGATAAGTGGCATTTTATACCACTTAGAACGTCTTAAAATGGCTTAAATTGGTGTCTTGAAATCAAGTATTTTGTGTATTTGATGCGTTTTTCTAGTGTTTATGCATTTCAGGGTATTAGTTGCATTTCGGAGGAGGAATCATCAAGAATAAGCCTTGGCATGTGTTCACCATTGCGAGAGGAAAAGAACGGGCAGATTACGGCGAAGAAACAGAGCAAACCTGGAATTTTTCCAATAGGGTCCTGCGTGCCCGCGCAGCAATGCTGAGCGGCCGCGCAGCAGCCTTGCGCGCCCGCGCAGAAATGCTGAGCGGCCGCGCAGGGTCGGGGAAAAAAGCTGAATTATTTTAGACTTCTACTTCTGTTTGGCTTCCAACTTCTATGTAATCTGAGTTTTATGGGACTATTATATAAGTAGATTTGAGACGTTTTCATAGAGAATAAAAAGGAGATTATGTTTTAGATTGTGTTTTGCGCAAGAAGCAAAGGAGATAAGGAAGAAGACCGATTTAGCACACTGCAGCGAAGAGGAAGCATATATTCTTGTGATTCTTGTTTCGTTGTAACGTTGGATGCTAGTTTTCTTGCTTTGACTTATTTACTCTTATGACGTACTCTGTTTTAATATAATTAGTTTAGATATTATTTTCTTGTGTTGTTTATCATGATTTCATATGAACCCATGATGGCGATAAGTTCTATTATAGGCTAATCGTGATCATGGGGTTGCAACGGATTTATTATGAAATTCTTTAGTTAATTGTTTAATACTTTAGTGTGTGATGATTGCATGATATCTAGTATTGGTTGTGCGTATTCGTCTTATGTGCGTCGCGAACATATAAGATAGGGTGTTAATCTCTTGTGAAGCGACGGTGGATCTTGAGATTTAGAACTTGCCATGCTAGCATAGGTTCATGTACGTTGTGTATGATTAGTGGGTAACTCTAACAGTTTTATTTGCCCTATGTAATCAAAAGTGATAACTTGTGCTTAAATCGTTATGTTGTCAATTTCTGTAGACATATAGGAACTCAACATGATTGATGACTATTCAACTTCTATCTTAATTGTGGATGCTTGGTAGAATGGTATTAGTACAATGAAAGTTGGCTTTTATCAGTTTCGTGTTATTCGATTAATGTCATCACTGTCACATGCTAAAGGTAATAACAATGGCTATAGAAGGAAGTAATAATGAAGTTGTGATCTCATGAGTATTTTATTATTGATAAATTGAAGTGTTAGTTAAGTGGTTAATTAAGTAGTTAATTATAATTAATATTTAATCAACAATTTTAAGTGTTATCTTAACATTGAGAAGTAATCATACATTGGTGAGTGAGTTTAATTAGACAATAACTTAGTCTGAGTCTCTGAGGGAACGAACTAGAAAGTATTCTATAGTACTTGCGAACGCGTATACTTGCGTGAATATTAGTGCATGTTTTCGCCCTAACAAGTTTTTGGCGCCGCTGCCGGGGACTCGGCGTATTTGTTTAGTTTATGTACTTACCATCATTGGTCATTAGGACTCAGTGATTAGGACGTAGTAGTTAATTACTCTTTTCGGTTGTGTTTCAGGTACTTTAGCAAGCGTTTATGCAAACTCGTTCTCGTGCTCGCAAGAGGACCTTAGATACAGCTGAGGAGAAAGACGAAGTTCTTGATACTCCGGAGAAGTTAGATTTTGAGGATTCGGATTCAGGAACTGAGCAGAAAGAACCAGTAAACATGGGAGATCGTATTGTTCAAGCTGATCCAGCTCTTATGGATTTTTCTCGGCCTAAAATTGATGACATTCAATCAAGCATCCTTCATCCGGCTATTCAAGCTAACACCTTTGAAATCAAGCCGGGCACTATTCAGATGGTGCAGAATTCTGTTTCTTTTGGAGGAGCGGCAACTGAAGACCCCAACATGCACATAAGGAATTTTGTCGAGATCTGCAGCACTTTTAAGTATAATGGCGTGACTGATGAGGCTATCAAGTTGAGGCTTTTCCCATTCTCACTGAGGGATAAAGCTAAAGACTGGTTACATTCTGAACCAGCTGGGTCCATCACTACGTGGCAAGATCTTGCACAAAAGTTTCTGGTGAAGTTTTATCCAATGGCAAAGACTGCTGCTATGAGGAGTGCTCTTACTCAGTTTGCGCAGCAACCTACAGAATCTATGTGCGAGGCTTGGGAACGCTACAAGGAAATGTTGAGAAAATGTCCACATCATGGAATGCCGGATTGGATGGTAATCACTGGTTTTTATAATGGTTTGGGGGCCCAATCTCGGCCCATGCTCGATGCAGCAGCTGGAGGAGCCTTATGGGCTAAAAGCTATACTGAGGCGTATAATCTTATCGAGACGATGGCTGCAAATGAGCATCAAAACCCAACTCAGAGGATGACGTCAGGCAAGGTAGCAGGTATTCTGGAAGTTGATGCAGCCACCGCTATTGCAGCCCAGCTCCAAGCGCTATCAATGAAGGTTGATTCTTTGGCTACGTATGGAGTTAATCAAATAGCTATGGTTTGTGAGCTTTGTGCAGGTTCTCATGCTACGGATCAGTGTTCTCTTGTCAACGAATCTGTTCAGTATGTGAATAATTATCAGCGACAACAGCAGCCTGTGCCAGCGACCTATCATCCTAACAACAGAAATCATCCAAATTTCAGCTGGGGAAATAATCAGAATGCTATTCAGCCACCATATCAGCAAGGAGTGAGTAAACAGTTTAACCCACCTGGATTCCAGCAACCACAGCAGTATGCTACAAGGCAATCATATCCTCAACAGGGAAGTGCAGCTGCACCTACTAGTGCTGATTTTGAGGAACTTAAGCTGTTGTGCAAGAGTCAGGCGGTTTCTATCAAGACCTTGGAAAATCAAATCGGTCAATTAGCCAATGCAGTGCTCAATCATCAACCTGGCACTCTTCCCAGTGACACAGAAGTACCAGGTAGGAAGGAAGCTAAAGAGCAGGTCAAGGCTATTACCTTAAGGTCTGGAAAAGTAGCTGATGCTGAAAAGGCAAAAGAAGTCGAAGCTGAAGTTAGAGATGAAGAATCTAAGCAAAAGGAGAAAGTGGCGGAACCAAAGAAGACTACTGTTGAACACACTCTGCCTGAGGCTAATACAGGGGAGAAATAGCTCTATCCTCCACCACCTTTTCCTAGGAGATTGCAGCAACAAAAGCTGGATAGACAGTTCGGGAAGTTTCTGGAGGTGTTCAAGAAACTTCACATCAATATACCTTTCGCTGAGGCGCTGGAACAAATGCCTAGTTATGCGAAGTTTATGAAGACTATTCTTTCAAGGAAGGTGAAACTGGATGACCTTGAAACCGTTGCTCTCACGGAAGAATGCAGCGCTGTTCTGCAGCAAAAGTTACCACCAAAACTGAAAGATCCAGGAAGCTTCACCATTCCTTGCACCATTGGCAATCTAACTTTTGACAAGTGCCTTTGTGATTTGGGAGCAAGCATTAATCTGATGCCCTTGTCGATCTTTAAAAAGCTGGATCTGCCTGATCCAAAACCCACATACATGTCGCTACAATTGGCGGACCGTTCCATTACTTACCCAAGGGGCATAGTTGAGGATGTGCTCGTCAAGGTGGATAAGCTCTTCTTTCCTGCAGATTTTGTTATTCTGGATTTTGAGGAAGATAAGAAGATTCCCATAATCTTGGGGAGGCCTTTCTTGGCTACTGGCCGTACCTTGATAGATGTGCAAAAAGGGGAACTTACTATGCGGGTCCAAGATCAGGATGTGACCTTCAACGTATTCAAGGCAATGAAATTCCCTACAGAAGATGAGGAGTGCTTAAAAGTGGATGTGATTGATTCTGCGGTTACTTCAGAACTCGATCACATGCTAATGTCTGATGCATTGGAAAAGGCCTTAGTGGGGGATTTTGACAGCGATAATGAAGATAGCAACGAGCAATTACAATATCTGAACGCTTCTCCATGGAAGCGAAAGCTCGACATACCATTTGAATCTCTTGGTACTTCTGACCTTAAGAATGCTGAAGGGAAGCTCAAACCATCAATAGAGGAAGCACCTACCTTGGAGCTGAAACCATTACCTGAACACTTGAGGTATGCTTTTTTAGGTGATTCATCTACGTAATCTGTTATTATTTCAGCTGACCTTTCAGGTAATGAGGAAGACAAGCTCTTAAGGATTTTGAGAGAATTCAAATCGGCTATAGGATGGACCATAGCAGACATCAAGGGGATAAGTCCTTCATATTGTATGCATAAAATTCTGTTAGAGGAAGGTAGTAAGCCAACTGTGGAGCAGCAGCGAAGACTGAACCCGATCATGAAGGAGGTGGTGAAGAAAGAAATTCTGAAATGGCTAGATGCAGGCATCATTTATCCTATTTCTGATAGCTCGTGGGTGAGCCCCGTGCAATGTGTACCTAAGAAAGGAGGTATCACTGTGGTCGCAAATGAAAAGAATGAGCTCATCCCTACTCGAACAGTTACAGGATGGAGAGTATGCATGGATTATAGAAAATTGAACAAAGCCACAGGGAAGGATCACTTCCCTCTCCCATTCATTGATCAAATACTTGACAGATTGGCGGGACATGAGTATTTTTGTCTTCTGGATGGTTATTCCGGGTATAATCAGATTTGTATTGCACCAGAGGATCAGGAAAAGACTACCTTCACTTGTCCATTTGGCACATTTGCTTTTCGTAGAGTTTCGTTTGGGTTATGTGGCGCCCCGGCCACCTTTCAGAGATGTATGATGGCTATATTCTCTGACATGATTGGAAATAACGTCAAAGTGTTCATGGATGACTTCTCCGTCTTTGGACACTCATATGATGAATGTTTGAATAATCTGCGCGCCGTACTCAAAAGATGCGTGGAAACTAATTTGGTGCTTAATTGGGAGAAATGTCATTTTATGGTGCATGAAGGCATTATCCTTGGGCATAAGGTCTCTAGCAAAGGTCTGGAGGTGGACAAGGCCAAGGTGGGAGTCATTGAAAATCTTCCCCCACCTAATTCGGTGAAAGGAATCCGTAGTTTTCTCGGTCATGCGGGTTTTTATCGGCGATTCATCAAGGACTTTTCAAAGATATCTAAGCCGTTGTGCAATTTACTTGAGAAAGATGTGCCTTTCAAATTTGATGATGAATGTTTGGAAGCATTCGAGACTCTCAAGGAGAGTTTGATCACGGCACCAGTTATTACAGCACCAGATTGGACAGAACCGTTTGAGATGATGTGTGATGCGATTGACTATGCGGTAGGTGCAGTTCCGGGACAGCGCAAGAAAAATCTCTTCCATGTGGTCTACTATGCGAGTAAGACTTTAAATGGGGCCCAATTGAACTACACCACTACTGAGAAGGAGCTTTTGGCTATAGTCTTTGGCTTTGAGAAATTTCGATCTTATCTGCTTGGTACGAAAGTAACAGTATTCACTGATCATGCAGCTATTCGCTATCTGGTTTCTAAGAAGGATTCGAAGCCGAGACTCATTCGTTGGGTGCTTTTACTTTAGGAATTTGAGTTAGAGATCAAAGATAGAAAAGGTACCGAGAATCAAGTAGCTGACCATCTCTCTAGGTTGGAGAATCCCGATTCTACTTCACAAGATAGGACGTTAATCAATGAATCTTTTCCGGATGAGCAGTTGTTCGCAATTCAGGAGGAAGAACCATGGTTTGCAGATATTGTAAACTATCTTGTCAGCAATATAATGCCGCTTAATTTGACATCCGCTCAAAAGAAAAAGTTTCTGCATGAGGTGAAGTGGTATATGTGGGATGAACCATATTTGTTTAGACATGGAGCTGATCAGATCATCAGGAGATGTATCCCGTTCTGTGAGACGGAGGGGATATTACGAGACTGCCATTCCACGGTTTATGGTGGACACTATGGAGGTGAGAAAACGGCAGCTCGTATTCTGCAAGCAGGTTTTTTCTGGCCTACTTTGTTCAAGGATGCTCATCAGTTTGTTTTAAGGTGTGATCGTTGCCAAAGAGTGGGAAATTTGTCAAGGAAGGATGAGATGCCATTAAATGTGATGCTTGAAGTCGAGGTCTTTGATGTATGGGGAATCGATTTCATGGGGCCTTTTATCTCATCTTGCAATAATCAGTACATCTTGCTGGCAGTCGATTATGTCTCAAAATGGGTCGAAGTTAAAGCTTTACCGACAAATGATGCAAAGGTAGTACTAAATTTTCTTCATAAGCAAATTTTCACAAGGTTTGGAGCGCCTCGGGTAATCATAAGTGATGAAGGATCGCATTTTTTCAACCGTAAGTTCACTTCTATGATGCAGCGTTATAATGTGAATCATCGAGTAGCTACTGCCTATCATCCGCAAACAAATGGTCAAGCGGAAGTGTCTAACAGAGAGATAAAGCGCATTCTAGAGAAGGTCGTTTGTCCGTCAAGGAAGGATTGGTCTTTAAAGCTCGATGAAGCTGTTTGGGCTTACAGAACAGCATACAAAACTCCACTTGGGATGTCACCGTTTCAGTTGGTGTACGGTAAGGGATGTCATCTACCGGCGGAGCTTGAGCATAAGGCCCACTGGGCATTGAAGAAATTGAACCTGGATTTAGATGCAGCTGGTAAGAAAAGAATGCTTCAGCTTAATGAACTTGATGAATTTCGACTTCAAGCGTACGAGAATAACAAAATGTATAAGGAAAAGGTGAAGAGGTGGCACGATAGGAAGTTAAAATCAAGGTGGTCTGGACCTTTTATTGTCAAAACTGTGTTTCCACATGGAGCGGTGGAAATTTTTGAGAATGATTCGGACCAAGCATTCAAGGTTAACGGTCAGCGGTTGAAGCACTACTATGGGGACATGGCAAACCGAGAGGTGGTTATTGCCATTTTGTTGACTACTTGAGAAAGGTACGGAACGTCAAGCTAATGACGAAAAAGAAGCGCTGCGTGGGAGGCAACCCATGAATTGTTGTTACAGGAACCCTCAGAAGTTAATAACCTATCCAAAAACACAAAAAAATCAGAAAACAGGGGCTGAAAAAAAAAATTCCAGAGACCCTCTGCGCGCCCGCGCAGCTTGCTGCGCGCCCGCGCAGAAATGCTGAGCGGCCGCGCAGGGGTCGAGTTCCAGAAAATTTTTTACAGTTCAGAAAAAAAAAAAACACAAAAACCCATCACAGCCCATAAACCCACGAATTCTTTTCCCATTACCCCATGATTTTATCCCTCAACCCCACTCCTAATCTAATTTAACCTACTCCACACCCTATATATACATACACCTATCCCACATATCTCCCACAAACTTCCTACACTTAAACCCTCTCATAAACATCAAAAATCAGTTCTTACACACTTTTATTCACAAATCAATGGCACCCAAGAGAGCACGCACTATTGACAGCAGCAGCACAGTTCCTACTGCTGATTCATCAAGGGGTACTGCTGCAAGGCCTCGGTTAACTGACAGAGCTGCGGAGGAGGAGTACACTAGGCGGTTGGGGAAGCCGATTCTGAAGGAGAGGGGGTTTTTACCATCAGGGAGGGATGGTGAGTTGTTGCCCATGATTGCAGAGAAGGGGTGGATAGCTTTTTGTGAGTCACCCGAAGCAGTACCGATGAGTGTTGTTCGCGAGTTCTACGCGAACGCGAAGGCTGAAAAGAATGGGTTTTCTGTAGTTCGTGGGCGGACGGTTGATTATCATCCTGCGGCGATTCGCCGTGTGATTGGACAGCGAGAGAGGAAGCCCGAGGAGGAGAACTGGAATGAAAAGACTGCTGAGGATTTTGACTTGGATTTGATTTGTGTGACTCTCTATCGACCGGGCACAGTTTGGAACCGCAGTCCAGCCAATAATGAGTATCGTCACTTTCCGGCGATCGCCATGAACAGGTATGCCCGTGCATGGAATGCATTTATATGTGCTAATATTTTGCCTTCTTCATATGCACACGAGGTCACAGTTGAGAGAGCACAGTTGTTGTGGGGAATTCTGAATGAGGAATACTATGTGGACCTTGGTGAGTTTATCTACCAAGGAATTCTGAAGTTTTTGAGGGGAGCAAAGCATATGAACATCCCTTATGCATCCACGGTTACGAAGTTATGCCAAGCAGTAGGAGTGAACTGGCCGGCTCATGAGCAGTTGCAGTTGCCAGCAGCTCCGATAGATTCTGGCACTCTGAATGGGATGCAGGAGTGGACCGGTGGTGAGCCTGAGGAGCATGGGCTGGGTTATCGTCTTTGAGGAGGACGTCCAGCACGAGGTGCTACTATGGCTAGGCCAGGGCGTGGTGAGGCTGGTTCTTCGAGAGCTCAGGAGGGTGCTGGGATGGGTGATGCCCAGTATAGGAGGCTTTCACGGCGGATGGATGTCATGTATGAGACGCAGAGCAGGTTTGCTCAGGAGCTCACTCTTGCGTTAGGGACTGCTTTTCGAGGCCTTGGAGCTGATATCCAGTGGCCAGTTTTTGGTGAGGACTCTGCATACCCGCCACCTGATACTCCACCCACTGAGGGTGATGATGATGATGACTCCGAGTAGGTATACCCTGTGTTCCTTTCTACTACCTTCACTGGGGACAGTGAAGATTTTAAGTTTGGGGGTGGTAGTTAAGGAATATTTTGTGTGTGTCATATAGCTGCATATTCATGATAGTAGTTTATATAGTTGCATAATTTTTGCCATATAGTTTTTTTTTATATAGCTTTATTTGTTTGTCATATCATATAGCTCATGCATATACCATGATCCCTTTTGCAATGATTTATCGACTGAATTGTGATATTGATGCAAGTGTAGTGATAACATTAAAGTGATATTAAGTTGTGTAGGTTGATATGCATGCTAGAAGCACTTGTATTTTCACTAAGTCTTAGAGAATGCTTAAGGGCTAGATTGTTGTTATGATCTGATTATTTTCGAGGATAATCTATTTATTATGCTTAGAATTTGATAATAGGTTCTTAGTGGTAAAGGCATGAAAAAGAAAAAAAAATGGAGTAAAAATGGAATTTGTTGCTAGTTGTGGCTAGGCGTCAAATGGCTAGTAGCCAGCTCGCATGTTATGCGAGTAGTCTAGGGTTGAGCAAGATGGAGCGAAACGCACTTGCTCAGAAAAGAAAAAAAAAAATTGCATAATTGATCAAGAGTGGGCTCTTTGGTATTCGAGTTATTAAGTTCTTAAGTGACTTTGTGCCTAGTGACCTAAGGCTTTTAGAGTCTGGGATCCGCTAACCTAACGCTCGTTACATGGATACCATTGTATAAGTCTTTTGTGGACCTCACTCATTGCACGGTCAAATAAGCATTTGAGTTGTAAATAAAAAGCACGATTCCGTAGTAAGCTCCAGAGTTCTTGTAGTGTTGTATATCACTTTGTGCCTAGAATTTTTATTCTTTGTATAATCGTAGGATTTCCTTGAGGATAGTCTAGTCATAGTAATTGGTCTAATTCCGAAGCATATCTGTTAAGCATTTGCACACACCACGTTTCTGGCTGTATGTCCGTTTGCATGAGTTTATTGATCTTTAGTGTCTAACTGCATTCGTTGAGACGTGACAATTTGGTTGGTTAATTGTAGTAAGGGGGATCGTTGCATTTTCATATAGATTGCATTCTTGCATATTTTTATTTGTTTTGAATCTGTGATGCTTGAGGACAAGCATCGATTTAAGTTTGGGGGTGTGATAAGTGGCATTTTATACCACTTAGAACATCTTAAAATGGCTTAAATTGGTGTCTTGAAATCAAGTATTTTGTGTATTTGATGTTTTTTCTAGTGTTTATGCATTTCAGGGTATTAGTTGCATTTCGGAGGAGGAATCATCAAGAATAAGCCTTGGCATGTGTTCACCATTGTGAGAGGAAAAGAACGGGCAGATTACGGCGAAGAAACGGAGCAAACCTGGAATTTTTCCAGTAGGGTCCTGCGCGGCCGCTCAGCATTCGCGCCCGCGCAGCAATTCTGAGCGGCCGCGCAGCAGCCTTGCGCGCCCGCGCAGAAATGCTGAGCGGTCGCGCCGGGTCGGGGAAAAAAGCTGAATTATTTTAGACTTCTACTTCTGTTTGGCTTCCAACTTCTATGTAATCTGAGTTTTATGGGACTATTATATAAGTAGATTTGAGACGTTTTCATAGAGAATAAAAAGGAGATTATGTTTTAGATTGTGTTTTGCGCAAGAAGCAAATGAGATAAGGAAGAAGACCGATTTAGCACACTGCAGCGAAGAGGAAGCATATATTCTTGTGATTCTTGTTTCGTTGTAACGTTGGATGCTAGTTTTCTTGCTTTGACTTATTTACTCTTGTGACGTACTCTGTTTTAATATAATTAGTTTAGATATTATTTTCTTGTGTTGTTTATCATGATTTCATATGAACCCATGATGGCGATAAGTTCTATTATGGGCTAATCGTGATCATGGGGTTGCAACGGATTTATTATGAAATTCTTTAGTTAATTGTTTAATACTTTAGTGTGTGATGATTGCATGATATCTAGTATTGGTTGTGCGTATTCGTCTTATGTGCGTCGCGAACATATAAGATAGGGTGTTAATCTCTTGTGAAGCGACGGTGGATCTTGAGATTTAGAACTTGCCATGCTAGCATAGGTTCATGTACGTTGTGCATGATTAGTGGGTAACTCTAACAGTTTTATTTGCCCTATGTAATCAAAAGGGATAACTTGTGCTTAAATCGTTATGTTGTCAATTTCTGTAGACATATAGGAACTCAACATGATTGATGACTATTCAACTTCTATCTTAATTGTGGATGCTTGGTAGAATGGTATTAGTACAATGAAAGTTGGCTTTTATCAGTTTCGTGTTATTCGATTAATGTCATCATTGTCACATGCTAAAGGTAATAACAATGGCTATAGAAGGAAGTAATAATGAAGTTGTGATCTCATGAGTGTTTTATTATTGATAAATTGAAGTGTTAGTTAAGTGGTTAATTAAGTAGTTAATTATAATTAATATTTAATCAACAATTTTAAGTGTTATCTTAACATTGAGAAGTAATCATACATTGGTGAGTGAGTTTAATTAGACAATAACTTAGTCTGAGTCTCTGAGGGAACGAACTAGAAAGTATTCTATATTACTTGCGAACGCGTATACTTGCGTGAATATTAGTGCATGTTTTCGCCCTAACACCAATCCCGGTTTTGGCTTAATCAAATTTAGAGCATTTGTCATGTCTTTTTCATTTTTCTCGGACTCAAAAGCCTCGACCCTTGGGATGGAGTGATTCCAAAGCGCATGCCAACCCTATCTTTGTAGGTTAACAAGAATAACGTAAATCCTGCATTTACTTTGTAAGTGGCATGATTCAACCATGATATGGGAAGTAGATAGTCTGCTAAAGCATTTTTCGAATATTCAATCCTCTTCTTTAGTAACGCCCTCCAAACCCGGGTCAGAAGTTTGGGGTTCACAACATACACGCACAATATACAAACCTGTATATAAAATATTATATGCATTGACCCTTCTTTACACAACCACGGATCGCAACAGGTTAAAGTATGAAAACAAGCCACGACCTTAACTTTTATTACATCGTACCAAATCCCAACTAGTTTAACTTATAACTGATAATGATATCGTTCTTACACTCTTACATAACTCATTTATAATATAAAGTTCCTGTTAGCTCGATCCAACTTAACCGGGAACCCTAGCTCGCACACTGGCCAGAGAATCCTCGTTACCAACAATTTCATTTTAAACTATTGAAAACATAAAAAGATTTGCAAGAGTGAGCTAACTAGCTCAGCAAGTCATAATAGCAATAACCGAGGTTAAACAACGATCAATTGAAATGATTCTGAAGAATCAAGTTTCTGGATAAGCAATGGTTAGAATTGGATATTCACTTTCATTTTAAAAAACCAAGGTTAGGTTGCTAATCAGTCACGCACTAACTCCGAGCAAGGCTCCCAGCTTTGCTCAATATACTGGATCCAAGACACACATTGGCCTAATATGACCACGAATCTGGTCTGACCATGTATCTGGTCCACATTTATAAAACCATCCAATTCTAAAATAAATTAAATATGATGACCATTGCAATTAAATAAAAATAGAATCATGATTAACGTTGATAAAACATTTATCTCAGAGCATAAAATATTTCATAGGTATCACCAGGGTATATCAAGGTGTAAATATGAAGAACGGCTTCAAGCCTGATGAAGAATCAA
Source organism: Apium graveolens (assembly GCF_009905375.1). NCBI lineage: Eukaryota > Viridiplantae > Streptophyta > Magnoliopsida > Apiales > Apiaceae > Apium > Apium graveolens. The sequence goes on along the minus strand of NC_133655.1, from coordinate 45,047,026 downwards.
GTATTTGAAGAACAATGGTTCAATGATAATACATGGTAGAGATATTTGATGTGATAGGGTATTTTTGGGTATATAAGTTTCTATATGCTCAAGGAATTTTGTTAAAGTACTAGGTTTATGGTGTGTATGTATTTGAGGAGTAGTATTGTACATATCTGGCTCGTGTCTGAGAATTCAACAATCAATGGTTTATGAAGAATAAGGCTTATGGCTCAAGATCAATAAGAATCAAGGTTTAAGGTTGAATAGTTAAAATCGCTTGCAATATTAAACAAGATTTATTTTGAATACTAGCAACATGTTACGAGAAAGTTTGAAAATATTTGCAATATATCTTGAAGAAGTTTTAGAAGTACTTGCCTTATCACAGATGATTTCCACCTTTACTTGTACTAATCTAACAATGTTATTTTTCAATCACACTCCTTCTTTTTATATGCCTTGCTTTTATTCATCAATCACTTGCCTTCTCTTTCCACGCTTCGATTCCATTTATGGATCACTGGTTTCCTTTTCTATGTCTCTCTTACTCTGCTAGGCATCACAAGTATCTTTTAATATTCAATCTCATATTATTCTAATTGTCACATAGACGTCATAAGTTTCTATCTACCCTTCGTTTAACCCAAATCTGATTTACGGATTGAAAGTTATGACCAAAACAGATAAACAATAACCACATAGGCATATAACACATCAATCAAATAGCACGTAGCACATAGCACGCATGATATTCAATCAAAATAAATTTTCAAAAAAGATTCACAGTCAAAATGATTTTCCAAGTATTTAATACGAATTTTTGAACATTTTTCGGAATTTAAACGAGACTCCGAATCATTTTATAATTAAATAAAAGGGTTCGAACACCGAATCTATCTTTAAAATAATTTTAAAATAATTATCGAGCCTTAAAAATAATATTTTAAAACTCGAAACTATTTTTTAGAATTTTTAAATAAAAATAAATAATTGAATCTAATAATTAAGTCAATTAAAATTAGTTAATAATTAATTAAATTAATTAATTAATTAATATTATATTAATCTATTAATGAAAATAATTAAAAACTCATTAAAATTAATTAATCAAATTTTTTTTAAATAAATAAATAATTAAAACCATTTTTTGGATTTAAAATAAACAAATAAACATTTTATGAAATTAAAATAAAAGGAATACTATTTTTGAAAATACTTAAAACCACAATCCTATTTTTGTAAGTTTTGCAACTAAGGTACATAATTTAAAATCGTTTGCAAAACAGAGGGGTGAAAATGAAATTTTCCCCTTCCACCTTTTTCTCTGACGACATAGTCGGACGGAACTCCATGGCCACTGCCATGAAGCTTTTCCAGCAGCTCCAATCATGCTCAGAAACACAATTAATTTACAGGAGATATTCTACAGACCTGCAGGAACCTTTCTGTGGCATCAAAATGATTAAAAACTTATCGAATCAGCCTGAAAAAACGGACGGAAAAATCCGCCGTCGTCCGACCCTTTTCTCCGATGAAGATCTTTCGGCTACCGTTTGTTTATCATGCCAATACTAATCGACTTGTCTTTTCACGATCTACAATTCTGTGCAATCAATTTCAGGTAATAACCCTTAATAAAGAAACGCCTAATTTTCAATTAAGAATATTCATACCAAGAACCCTAATTTCATTTCTGAGAATCAAACACCCTTTTCTATATGTTATTGAACTCCAAATTTGAAGTATAATATACCAAAATGACCAGAAAAATATTATCTACACGATAGAATCATCAAATTATATCCACAACATCAAGAACAAAAATTCATATATAAATCCTTAATTAATTTAGATTAAAATAAATAAATAAGAAAAATACCATGATTTCTGCACAAAAATCAATGTTTAATTCAGAAAGAGTTTTTCCAGAGCTTCGTTTTGATATATTGCACGCTTGAATTGGAGTTCGATAACGCCTTCGTTCGTACGTTTGATTCTCAAGAACATAACAGTTTTAGGGTTTTTCTCTGTATTTCTTATATGTTTACTGATCAATTATGATTTTACAAATAAAATGAAATAATAAAAGGGATATATATATATATATATATTTATGGAATATTGGTTTGTGTTGGATTGTTTTGGATTGATAAATTAGTTACTTAGCCGCTAAGTAACTGCAAAAACGGTCCGATTTAATACCTATATTGGATAATTATTCAAACTGGGCTTCTTATAAACCACTTTATACGGAAATAATGTAATAATATCCCGTCTTTTGAGAATACGGTTTTGTTGATATATCGAAGTGATTATTGTATCGAAAATTGTGCGCCAGGACGCGCACGGGTCAAACCGTAATCCGGATCGAAAAAGTCAAAACACGGAAAAATGTTCGGAATTACCAGATTTGCTTAGGAAAGAGTTTTCGGAAGAGTTTCGGGTTGTAAAAATATAAAAACGGTTAAAGTCGGACGATTCCTGGCTTATAATTATTCAGAAAATAATTAATAAATTCATAAATCAATATAAAATTATATAACAGCCCAAGAATTACCAGAAAAATACCGTAATTATCTATATTTTATTAAGATCATTTTAAAAGTAACATACTTATACTTTACCGCATATAAGCATCCACATATCCACACCCATCATCAGAAAAATGACCAAAAATCACATAATAATCACATAAAAATCATTCATTGATAAAAATAATTACACCCAATATCCTGGATATTACATCATTCCCCTTTAAAAGGATTCTATCATCAGAATCACACTAAGGATCAGATAATGATACATCCAAGTATCTCACATCCATTTTCTCAGGTTGATCCCTCAACCTTACGACTTTTCATAAACTTTTACTTGCAGCATCAATCAATACTTAATAGTCTCTTGCTAACATCATATTCTATTAGTTGCTCATATAACTCAACTCAAGCCTCCATTTTATATATAATAGAGCTAAATTAGTCTTCATGAGTATAAATCTATACACACCTATGAACCTGCTATACGTGTGGCGGTGAAGCCAACTCACTTACACTTATCCTTTTTATTTTACTGTTCCAAAAAGACCAGCATAATGCATATTAATTCTCTTTTCTTTCTAATCCTAATAATTCATGCTCATGAACGTTTATAATAGTTATTGGTTGTTGAACCTCATTCCCACATATTTCTTTGTTCAATTAACCTAGTTTGTAATCACTTCCAATCGCATTCGAGGCTCTTTAATCATTCTCTTAATCTTCCTATCCATCTGCAAATGATATACTGAGACCATGGCGTATTCGATTCTTGACATTCTCTAAATTATACCAGGATTAAGAATTAACAAGAAAATCTTGACTGGATATGATTGCCATATAAACTTATCACCATATCTTATATTCCTTGAATCACAATCGAGTATATTTATCGAGCGAAAATCTCTTACTACTTTGAAGAAAGTACACTAACCTGGAGGCATCACCAGCATATTCTAACCCATATTATCAATTATTTTGGTTCTAAGAAGTTCTCATGAGAAACTGATTGTATTGCTTTCCTTGGCGTCTAGTCACATATAACGTTTATTTTTTCTTTGTGCCACACTATCAGAAAGTCTTCTTTAAAATCTATGTCTCGTATCATATTCTCGGAGTAGCTTGAATCCCTTGAGTTATTGTAGCCAAATTCCTATCTTTTAGTTCCACCTTACTTAATGCCCGTTCATCTAGGAGTGTTATATACTATTCTGGTTCGACATAATTCATCGTATTTTGAATACTCTTGTCAAATCTCACATCAAACAATATTGATCATTTACAATAAATTTTTGGATCTAGTGACGTACCACCATTTCTTCAAGCAGCAACAAACCAACTTATTGGATGAACTGTTTATTAATAAAAGAGAATGATTAGGTTTGGATAACCTATCGATTAATGATGCAATTAACGCTTTCCTCACCTTTAGTTCTCAGGTGATTTCACTACGACGTCTCCTTGCGAAAAGTATCCATCTAGCCTTTGATGTCCCGCCTTAATTCTTGGGTAAGTATAACATTTATTTATGTTTTCCCCTATTTTCCCTTCATGTCTGGTCACTAGATATTTTCCTTTAGCCCTCGGTACTTGATCGTACTCCTGGGATGCATTCCCTATCTCAATTTGTAAATGTTTCCTAAATTTTCACCTAACTTCTATCTTTCATATTACCCATATCTTACCTATATCCTGGCATCTTATAAAGTTTCTCTATCACCCTTTTGATTCAACTTCCTTTCCTATTTCCGTTCTTCATTCTCATAGCTCATTCAAAACCGAACTCTTGACATTAATACTCATTTTAACGTCATATCAAATTAGATATGAATACGAACTTTGATGCTCACAACATCTCATTCTGAAGTAAACATCAATCATCTATATTAATACCAGTTTCGATATTTAACAACTTAAGTATCAACATCAATCAGAAACTGAATTAAAACTGTATCTCACATTTTATCTAAAACAGAAATACTTGATAAATCATTTATTGTATGATTATCGAAATAATTTAGAAACAAGACATCCTTTAGTAAAACTTTATTGCAGATGATAAAATCTCTTTGCTTGTCTAATAAAACCCATATTGGTGTGATTATTAATCTCTTCTTTATTTCACCTCTCTTCTTTCTTTCCTTCCTTCTTTTTGCTCTATCTTCAATCTTTAGTTCTTGAAAACATTTTTCTCACTTGTCCATACAAATATTTTTTTATTTCTTTTGTCTATTACAAAGGCATATTCATCCAAGTAAAGTCTCATGCACTTACAACAACTTCTAAATTCTACTGGTGTCCATACCTTCTCCAAATTCCTCATTGCTTTGATTTCGGATTTGGAGGTCACATCAAACTTTGACTTAATCTAATTGGAATTGATTTCCATCTATCTGACCATTAATTGGTAAAATTAACCAACTAACTCACATAATTGATCAATTACACCAAGTGATGACTAGCTAAATGAAATTAAAGGCCAATTATATATAGTCGGATTGGCTGTAACAACCTTTTTCAAGAGCCTAGATCACAATTATTTGGAGTATCAACATGAATATCAATAACACACAAAAGTATACTCTCTATTTTTAAGAGTATGGTATTTTCCGAAAATTTGGGAAGAATCTCCTTTATATTATTGACTACCAGTTGGACTCAAG